>NC_065514.1:29850147-30119187 GCF_006386435.1 Epinephelus moara
TAACACATCGTATGTAGCCCCTACCAGGAATCTAATACGATTCTCCTCCATACTCCACAGGTCCCTCCAACTAAGCTTCCTCTTCTCTACACTTTCCCAATTCAACCACTGTCCCTGCTTAGCCTGGGCCACTACCTTTGCACCCCTTAATATCTCCTCCTGTCTACGTATCTGTTCCACGACCAGCTTTCTTTTGTCTTTGAGACCTGCTTTATTCCATACCGATTTGCCTGAGCCAAGCCCCCGGCCAAACTGAACATTACCTACAATCTCTGCATGTCTAAGAGCTGCCTCAGCCTCCTGAACTGCTGATCTTGGGTTCCACTTCCTCCCCTTGGTTGGATTTGGAACCACACCCCTAACTACCACGTCCTTACTTCTAGATAACAAGAGCTCTGTCCTGACCTTGGTACATTTAAATTCCTCTGTTAAACTAGATACTGGCAGCTGAAGTATCCCTTTTCCATACAATGCAACACTACTTAGGCACCTAGGAGCGCCCAACCACTTCCTAATATAGGAGCAAACCAACCTTTCAATTCTCTCCGCAACAGATATTGGAATTTCATAAATTGACAATGGCCACATTAACCTAGGATATAGCCCAAATTGCAAACACCACAACTTCAACTTTCCTGGAAGTTCTGATTTATCTATTCTATCCAATCCTTCTGCCACATTTTTTCTAAATTTTACCACTTGTTCCTCATCATTCAACTCCTCATTGTACCACCTACCTAAGCTCTTTACTGACTTTTCCCTAATTGTTGGGATTTCCTCATCATCTATGACAAACTTCCTATCACTTAACTGCCCTCTATGTAATAAAATGTTTACCTTGATGGACAGTCCACTGCACTGCTTGTTGCAGGAAGCAACTGCTGCTGGCTGGCAGTTGGCTGGCAGTTGGCTAGCAGTTGGCTAGCTGGCTTGTAGTGGTGGTGGGGTAGAAAGTGTTTGAGACACTGTGAGTGTGTCTAACTGTATAATAATAATTCAAAAAGTACTTGATTTGCATACTGCAAGTAGAGACCATGAGTAACTATGCCAGAAAGAATGACGAGGATTCATTCATAGGTGGCACTATACTAAGCATTTCAAAATTAAAATTTTGCTTTTCTTGAGGTTGTGTGTATGCATGTTGTGTGGATGCATGCATGTATGAGGTCACAGCTATTGTGAATTTGCACTTGTCCTTAATTTAATGTGAACTGTGAGTGTGTCTAACTGTATTTTTCTTAATTTAATACATATTTACATTTTTTAAATCTTGTAATGAATCATTTAAATATTTTGATTAATTTTATTGAATAAATGGTTGCTACGGCAGCTAGGGTGCATTTTTGCGATGCCCCAATATCCAGATTTGTTTGAAATATATCCACCAACACATGTACCAAATTTTGTGCTTTCATCACAAAATGAACGATTGCTGTGATGTATTGACCTAAGCCACCCCACCACTGAACAATGAACACTGCAGGAATTCTAAACAGGAGAAGTTTCAGCTTGTTGCAATCTGCAATCCTTTCCCTAGATACCACTATAAAGCTTACACACTGGACCTATCCATGACCATGAATTTTTCCTAACCTAAAGTTTTTTGTGTCTCTGAGCCTTATCAAACTATAACAGTAGTTGATGATTTAATATATTTTGTCAATATTGCTTGGAGGACATGTTGAAATATCTTAAGAGCTTAAGTTGGCACTAAATCTAAGTAGAATAGATTCAGTTGAGCGTGTGTGAGGGATCTGAGGGATTTATGGTTTTGTTTTTAACCAAGCATCCTGCAGTTACTACTTCCCAACTATTTTGGTACGTCACCTTGAAAGAATCCTATATCCATTTGGTTGTGACCCCGGGATCACAGGTTACATATGTTCATAGCATGTGAGCAGCTCTACCAAAGTGTGAATATTCTTTTTTAGAGTCAAATTTCAATTAATTTAAGAGTTTTCAAGAGCTACCCAGAGAGAAATATATCAAAGCCAACAAGGGCAAATTCACTACAGAGGGCCAAAACATTTCTATTATGTGAAATGTGCTGTAGCTTCACAAATGCTGCCAATTCGAAAACATATATAAAAATCTAAAGCAAATACAACAACTGAAACATACTGCAAATGAAAAAAACGTGCTGCAGAAACCCAAAACCAATACATTAACAGCAAACACAGACACAATGCAACATGAAAACACACAAACCCCAAAACTAATGCAACAGAAAACTGTTGAATATTTATAATACTATAAAAGACTAAGGCCAAATATAAAAAAAAGAATATATACCCTTTTATGTAATCTCTTTAAAACACTTTACTTCAAAACACTGTATTGTCTAGTCTCTCTTTTGGGTTGAAAATCAAGCAGTTCCACATAGCGCTCCCCCTAGAGGCCTGGAGAGAGTCCACTGTGTTGATTGGATACGCAGCGTTTTTCTGTTGCATTTGTTTTGGGGTTTCTGTGTTTTTGACTTTGCATCATTTCTGTATTTGCAGCATTTTTGCTGGTTAATATATGTGTTCTGGCTTTCTGCAGCATGTTTCCGTTGTATTTCTGTTGGAATTAAGTATGTGTGTTTGAGTTGGCATCGCATCTGAAGCTGCAGCACGTTTCTACTAGTGGACATGGTTGGGCGGCTCTAGCGCAATTACCCTTGTTGCCCACTGTAGAAAATACCAAGAATTAAAAAAAAAAAAAACATCTAAAGAAATAAATAATTTCGCAGACATGTCTTTTCTTTCCTATCCTGGCAATTGTTTCTCAACCCCCCCTGTGACCCCTTAGAGATTCCCCTCAGGTCAGAAACCATTACCCAGCTTGTCAACATTTAAACTACAACAGGTGGGAGAGCTGTCTTTTACAATTGTAGGTAACTGTAATGCTGCTTCTCAGTGTGAAACATGTTTGATCAATTAATGGTCAAGTGTATAGGATTTAGGGGGATATATCGGCAGACATGGAAGGTAATGAGTATGTTTTCTTGAGTGTATAATCTGTATATTTACATACAGAGCGGGCCCTTTTCCATAGAGTCTGCCATGTTGTTTCCACAGTAGCCCAGAACGAACAAACCAAACACTGACTCTCGATAGAGCCATTCCATTTTTGTGTTTTTGCGTCAGCCACCATAGTTCCACTCCACTTTTGGCACAGGTAAGAAGTTCACTTGGTTGCAATCTGCAACCTCATCGATAGATTGCCACTAAATCCTACTCATTTAACCTTTAATACCATTATTATTTAATATTAATACATATTGTTTTGCTACTGTTTATCAACAGGAAAAAGAACAGTCTCCTTTTTGAGCTTCCTGGAGATCTCTTGCACACCAAAAGCCAACAAGTGATTTTTCTCCAGGCGAGTTTGAGGAACCCTCAGAAACCAAAACCGGGGCGATCCCTAAAACTGACTGAACTGCTCAGCTGTGTATGGCCACCCCTGCTGCCAGATTTCTCCTTTGCCAGCTGCTCTAGCCTAATTAGCCATTTAAAGAATCTCCATGCCAGAGGAGATGTGTTTCCATGTATGTGAATTTCACTCACCAGTCTTTCACTTCAACATGTTTCCCACCCTCCACGACTACAAATCTGCATATGGCGCACATCTGGGCCTTCATTCATGAACATTCAGGGAACTGAGGTGGTTATCTGATGAGAGGAACACACAAGGAAATCTGGCAGGCCATTTTGCTTACTGTGTGACAGACTCGATGTTGACAGAGAGATGGTTTGAGAAGTAAATGCATCTCAGACCCCACAGGGCTCAATCAGGTTAGTATACACAAGTGCTTTTGTTATTTTCCTGTTTAACTGTGAAAAGTGGCTCTATTACATCTTGTGGCACGAGCTGAAACGATGAGAACAGTTTGTACCGTTTGATTATTTAAAAATGAAATCAAAGAACAGCCCTTGGTTTATAATGGATTTACGGCTTACAAAAATAAAAAGACAGATGCAGACACACACATATACACACACACACACACACACACGCACACACACACGCACAAATGCAAACAAAATCATCTCTAATTGGATTAGGGCAGCTCTTTGGGCTGATTCACTGACCATGGAGGCCTTGTCCTCTGATAAGTAGGGATCTAACCAGCGCTGGTTGTCTGTGTACTGACCTCCACAGTTGCTGAGCGTCCACTGACACCTGACACAGCCAGCTTATTCTCCCCACTGGAGCCTAATGTCTGCTGATGGCGGAGACCACCATCCCCTCTTTAGTTTGGGTGCAGTGGGCCGCGTACACATAGGCCAAGCAAGTCTGTCACCCTCCATCCACCCACCTCTCATTAGGACGAGACAACCTGTTTCTGTGCAAATGACTCTTGCTGTATTCTATGCGGGTGGTGGCTCAGGGGTTTCCCACTCACTGTGTCTCCCTGGATGATAGATAATAATTAGGCCCAGGGCTGTGCTAAAATACCCTCAGAGTCTGGTTTGGGTTGGATTTATACAAGCATTTAACATTATGTGGCTTTTAGAACAATTTAGAAAAATTATACCCCACTGTTAGTGGTCTTAAGTTGTGGTTTTTCCCATTACATAGAGCATGTGCATGGCAAGAGCATGTAGCAGCATGAAACCTGCATGATATTAATAGTATGCACGGCAGCAAATTTGGCAGGGTGGTGGCCAACTCAGAGACCCCACCAACAGTGCTGCACTTTTCCCATGCTCTGTACAGTCTATCACCTATAGCCAACTAAGTTAGCAGGTTTTAAACCTGGGTTAGCTACAAAATATGTGATTAATTAATTGCTCTTGTTCTTTTTAGGGGCTCAGATGGAAGATGGTATGATCATGAATCAAAGTAAAGTTAAATTACTTAAACTGCTGTTGGAAAACTGACAGATAATTTAATTTACAAATGTGTGGACCTTTTCACGATGTCATGTACAACACTGGAACACAGCTCATTTCATTACAAAACATGCATGAAGTGTCTAAGTAAGGTATTGGGCCATCACGAGCCCCCAGAATAGCTTCAGTCCTGAAGCATAAGTCTCATGAGCCAATCCAATCACCACAAAAAATCTTAACATGTATGTTTCTGCAAACACTGATACAATAGATTCGTTATTATGTTGTGGATATGTTGAAACTTTACGTTTCAACAACGCTGTGGTTGATGTGTAGGTTTAGGCACAAGAACCATTTGGGAAGGGTCATGTTTTGGTATAGAATAACCAGTTTTGGTGGCAAAAACCCTGCTGGAAATGCAGCAATGTCTCAGTCTCAGTTGCTTTTCATGGCACTCACCCCAGCACAAAAACAGTGAAACGCCCATGTCTGAGGGCTAATATGCTGCTGAAAACAAAGCAATGGATTGTCAAAAAACACCCATGTTTGGTGGCTAAAAAATCAACTGGAGACTGTTGGTATTGAACAGTCTGCAGTGGTCTGCAGCTTGGCAGGCTTATCGCCTAGTTGTCACGCCATCCACCATCCCCTCAACCTCCTCATGACAAAGTCAGTATGAAACATGCAAATGTAATATGCAGTTGTGATTTGCAGAAACATACAATGCCAACATTTTATTCTGGCAGCTGGGCTGCGTGAGCTCTACTGGAGGAATGAACACAGTTCTCCCCACAGATATTCCCTCATTTGGTGTTCTGATTATGGCGGTAGAGATTCTGACATACTGCGCTGAAATCTTCAATATCTGGCGATCTATCATTACTATCAAGCACAAACTGGAGATGGACTAACAAGGCAGATTCACAGACTCTGATTATAGTTCAGGGTCTTTAATCAAGTTCAGGTTGGTACAAGGGTAATCAGTCATTCAGGCAAAAGTATCTGAATCAATAGGCAAAAAGGGTGGCCAAGAGGCAAGAGCAAGATAATGGTTACCAAAATAAAACAGGAAACACAGGGATGACAAATAAACATGAACTCGGGGAGCTTGACGGGTCATGACAATTAGAGCATCTCCAAACTCATCAAATCATTTAGCAACTCATTGCCCTAAAGTATATTGAGTGATCTTTATTTCTAAATTATATATCTCCTCTCATTTATTCAGGCTTTTAGCAATTCTAGCGGCATGTTGGTTGGTTGGTCCACTACTTTGGTACTGCTTGAAATATCTTAACTACTGGATGGATTGCCTGGAATTTTTGTACAGACATTCATGGTGTCCAGAGGATAACTGATGACTTTGATGTTCCCCTTACTTTTCCTCTAGTGCCAACCACATTTGTGGTTTTGAGTGAAATATCTCGACAGTTATTGCATGAATTGCCTTAATTTTTTGTACGGACATCCGTGTCCCTCTCTAGATAAATTGTAATTTGTCCAGTACTTTCGTTTATTACCACCTGCCTGCCTGCAAAACTAATAACATCTCCATCGGCCTCAGCTGTACTTTGTTTTTAGGGCAAATTAGCAAATGTTGCATGCTAACATGCTAAGCTAAGATGGCGTACATGTTAAACATACCTGCTTAACATCAGCATGTATTGTCATTGCAAATATGTTAGCATGGTGAAGTTATCACATACACACAAGCAGAAACCACTATAAAGTGTTACATACCACACACACACTGGCTGGTATGCGCTTACACCAGTAATGAGTAAATTGCATTGAAGTTGGAATTGCTTTTAGATGTATATTTTATGATGTTTAATGGTTCAATGTCATGACTAGAAAAATGAAAACAAATAGGAAATGAATGTTGTGGAGTACAAAGTTAACCAACAGTAATGTTTATCAGCTGCTGCCTGGTGTTTGGTTCAGGAGTTGGTACAAATAAAATTCATCAAATGTAATCAAGTGCAACAAGTCGATAGTATAAAACACGATGAAATATAATCAATTGCAGCTTTGCAACAGTCTATGGAAGCACAAAATTCCACATTCGAAGTCAGGACCAGGACGCTGTCATTTGGATGAGCAGGAACAAACAGCAAATGAATCAAAACTTCACAGAGCGGATGCTCAGTCCTACTACATGTCAACAAGACGACATCAAATCTTTAAAGTATTTTGTTGTTGGAAAAGGAAATTAATCATTTTTCTTCCTTACACATAGTTCACCAACAAAATGCTAAATATGATCGATCTCTCTTTTTCTGCACATGCTCATCTGACAGTCCCGTCCAATTATGGTTAGAAGAAGTGGGGGATGATGCTCATTATGATGGGTGGAGAAGCTTTCTCTATTCCTCTCCGCTTTCTGACAGATGCTATAATTCATAATGTGAGCGGAAGATTGGTGCGTGTTAAGTACCGAGCATAGCCTACACTCTCATTCGACTTAGCTGGTGGTCCGTCTGAATTATGGTTAGGGAAATGTTTTCTGCATGTGTGTGTTTTTAACTTTTAAAAGGACAGAAAGAACCACTCTCGACAAAGCTATCCTAAAAGCATCCATTATGTCCTGCCTCATATGCTGTCTATGAACACCACATGTTGCTGGTCAACGGCATGAAAAATACGACTTTCTAAATCACTTGTGGCAGGTTTACAGTACACTTCCCTCGCTGCGTGTCTGTCCTGCTCTCTCTGTGTCTGCCCTTGCACAAACACACACATAAACGCACATATAAAACCACACACATACATATGCAGTGGCCAATATGAGACACCATCATTCAAGTATTCAAGGAGATAAACTGACTGTAGACGGCAGGGGACAACATTGTTGTCTTTTTTTCTGTGCGATTGGAATCATAAAAGTGATCACGCACATGCACACACAACTTAAACTGTCTTTATGTCATATATAAAGCTGACATCTGTCAACAGTGAAATGAACAGCACATTTCTATCACCATGAATTTAAAATGTGCTCTATAAATTATATTTACACTGCTTTGAAATACAATGTGAACAAAGACTAAAAGACAAAAATGATCCAAGTTAGAAATACTTAGATCCTTTAGATTAAGGATAAATTTGGCAATATTCTATATATGTCTCACAGTCAGCAACATGTGAAGTCCAAAACCAACGAAGAATTGATAACATGTATTGTCTGCGTAGTTTACCCATGATATGTCTTATTTCTCTGTGCTGTAGAGTTCCATTGTTCTCCAAAAATGAACACATGATTGAGCCACACTGTTGCACTGAGTGACGTGTTCCTTCATTATGATGAAATATGGGCACTGTAGCTTATTTTGGGTCAACCCCACAGACACCGACCTGTTGCTGTAAATACTCACGAGACCAGAACACCAAATTTGAGGTGAAAATACAGCCCAATAAGTACACTACTTACTCCTGTTTGAGTAATGTTTAAAAAAAAAAGAAGTAAAAATACTACAGTAAATCAATAAGTCTCTTACAAAAGTAAGGGCATATATTCATGGCCTTTTATTTTCTTTCTTTCTTTTTTTTTTTTTTTTTTTAAGATTTAGATCTTAGTAAGAAACAGTGGGCTTGGGGCTGAGTGACAGACCATGGCACTGTTGGTTTTGGTATTTAAAGTTTCTGCAAACCATGTATACATTAATTTATATGTTATCATGTAGTAGTTACACTGAAATGTTACATTTCTTTGTGCTCTAACAGTACTGTGGTTAACATGTGATTAGGTTTATAGGTACAAAAACTACTTTGTTATGGTTAGGAAAGCATCATGCTTGAGCTTAAAATACCTACTTTTGGTGGCACAATTGAAGCGATGGCTCGGTTAAAAACAACTGCTTTTCATACCATTATCTCGGAAGAAAAAGCAAAAAATGTCACAGTAAAAAAACAACCACTATTCACGGAACTATCCCGGTAGAAAAGCAGCAATGGCTTGGTAAAAAAGAACTGCTTCTCATAGCACTATCCTGGCAGAAAAAGCAGCAATGTTTTTGTAAAAAACTGCTGAAACAGCCATGGGTTGCTAGAAATAACCCATGTTTGGTGACTAAAGAGCTGTATGAAACACAGCGACAGGTCACTAAAAAACACCAGGTTTTTGATGTTTGTTGGTCTCGAACAGTGGTCTGCAGTGGTCTGCAGCTAGGCAAGTGTCTGATATCTGCCATCCCCTCCACATCCTGATGACAAAGTCAGTTCATACACATGTAATCAGAACTTCGTCATTTTAGAAAATTTTGTATGATACATATGTATTGTACGAATGTAATGCATTTGTTGTTTGCACAAATGTACAATGCCAAATTTTTCTTTTGGTGGCTGGGCTGAGGAGCAACATTAGCATTACCATAGAGTTGTGTCAAACATTCACTCTCCTATTAGCTCTGTTTTGTTCTCCACCATCTCCTGAGGGAAATACATGGCTCTTTAGCAGCTAAATGCTCCCATATGTGTACCAGCTAGTTGCAAAGTTTGTCTGCTGTTTGGTGCTGAGCAGGTGGTGTTACAGTGGCTTTATCAGAGTTAACTCCTGCGGCTGAAAACAACATCAATGAGAGCAGAGTTTGCAGGCCTTTTAACCAAAACAATAGCCTGAAAGATGCAGTCGTGTTTTTTATCCAGTTTTCATGTTAAAAATAAATGTATCTTTTGTATGACAATTTAGTAATGTCTTGTTTTTTCCATTTTTCCATTGGTGTTGCTTTCTGTTCAAACTAAAAACAATTTACACACTAATGTGTATTGCAGTGTTCTAGTACCTGGATTTGCCAAAACACAAACTTAAATCAGTCTCGTTCTAACTGTAAAAAGATGTATATTGAGTTATAGTTGCAGCTCCCATTATTCCTCCAGCCAAGAGCTTAAGCTGGCTTCACTGTTCTTCACCAGAAAAAATGTATCTCTTCCCCACAGAATAAGTCAAAACTTTCATGTTAAGTGTGTGTGACCTCAAAATGGGAGCCAGCCCTGCTTATTAAACCAAAGCATAAAAATTCAGTAAAAACTGATAATTGTTTAGTCCAATTTTCCAGCTAAACAATGTTTTGAATCAATCATATCAAACACAATATGTCCTCAAGAATCTGTTTGATTGGTCCCTGTTGAAAGAATCAAAGTCCACCGCTGCCACAAACCAATATGGGATTTAAATCTATGTGGCCATGTGTTGAAACACCCCATCAAGAAAAGTGACCATAAAGCCAGGCATCTTTGAATCTGGGACAACACTAGGTTACATCAACACTTCTATCTCCCACCAGTTGGGCTTTTGTTGCTGTTTCTGCCTGGTGCCGTTCTAAGATACAAATCCAGTGACTGTAGACGAGTCATTCATAATGTAAGCAAAAACAACCTCAAAGCAACCAATGCCTGGGGTTACAGTAACAAACGAAAATGCAATGAAAACCTCAAATACTGTCTAATATTCTACACCGTAGGCCCATCTAATGCACCATAAGTCTGCAAACTAAACTTGAGATCACCACTAAATCACCACTAAAGCGCCTCATGATCAAGAAATGAAATGGTTGATTAAGTTGACCTGACTCTGGATGAAGACACCACTTCCATTTTGGTAATGTGGCCTTTTGATGAGGCCAAGTGTGAAAATAAGTGGGTCATGCAGTATTATGTGCTTGAATGTATTCATTGCTTGTGTATGGATGTAATAATACTAATAGTTAAAGTATAACATGATGTCAACATATCTTCATACAAAGCTTCACATGATGTGTTATGAAAATTGTCACGTTACATACTTAACGTAAATTTACATAGATTAGGTTTAAGAGAAGAAACATGGTGACGGTGTATCTTCAAATAATAGAGATTTTACTTGGCTTCACATGGTCATGAACACTGGTCTCCTAGGGGAAAGTCCTGTGTTTGTTTGAATATCAATAACTGTTAAAGGTTTAGTGTGTAGAATTTAGGGGAATCCATAAGTGCTGAAATTATTTAGAACATGTGTATTCCCTTTCTCTGCCTTCAAAACGGCAGTCCACTAACTAATGTGTGATTATGCCTATTATGCCTATTATTTTCATACAGCCTATGATTGCAACCAACTGAAACTTCTCGCATATGCCAAGCTTGTAGGAGAAATACGGCGAAAACGCATCAACCACCGTTGATTTGGTTTGTCCATTCTGGGCTACTGTAGAAACAACATGGAGGACTCCTTGGAAGAGGACCCACTCCCCATGTAGATATAAATGGCTCCTTCTAAGGTAACAAAAACACAATGATTCTTATATTCAGGTGACTATAAACTAATGAAAACATAGTATTATATTAGCATAATAGTATTATATTGCATTTTTGCTGATACATGTCCCTAAATCTGGCTGGACCTCTAAGTTTTTCACATTGGGGGGGGGTTTAATTTGGCAGTCAGTGACATATATTTGTACCTAAAATTAAATTTGTTTTTATACTGAAAATAGTGTGTCATTAAAAGTTCCACCAGCAGGAGAATTAAGTATATTTAGCACATGCATAAGGAACACTGATGCTAAACACTTGTGACAGTATGCAGGCAGTTCAGCTTTGCCTTGCTCAGCGGCACTCAGCAGGGACATGACGAATCCTGCAGCTACAAGCTCACAGCTGAACTGCACCAGCCGGGCTGGTAGGTTCATCATCTTCCATTTACTGGTCAGCTTCTTTAGATCATCCTGCACAAATGAAAAAAAGTATTTTCTGGCAGAATCTTATGAGCAAATCATTCAAATACAAAGTTTGACATCACTGTAATAATTACATTTTCACTGAGTCCAGAAACCAGCTGTAGAGTTGTTTCTAAACATCCAGGACTCTTATTGTGAAGTGATGAAAACCTCATAAAAATATGTAATACTATAAAAACAAATTGATCAGATTTTGAAAGAAAGAGTTATGGAAGGACACTAAATGTGCTCATACCAGCGACAATACATATTTCCACTGAACACGAACTGGAAAATAAAACTGTGATGGAGGGAAAATGAGGAAAAGGGGGATTGATAAAAGAGACAATGTATCCCAGCTGAGTAATGTAAGTGGCAGATGAATTGAAAACAATATCCCATCCACTAGGCTTGCCAAATTCAGTTACAGATTTCAGCTTTAACCTATTGGATCCCTGGAGCTGTTTTGAAGGGAGTGAGCAGGAAAGCAAACAGTATTAATCCTCAAAAAGTTCAAAATATCTTCCTGTCATAACAAAGGATCGGGCCCTTGTTCTGCGTAAAGTCTGCAAAATAATATTAAGTGCAGATGTGAAGGAAGATGGAGGCATAAACACTGGGCCCTGTCTTTTCTAAATGTTTAAAAATGAGCCCTAATGCAGAAGGGCTGTGGGTATTTGCCCAGCTGTTGGATAAATAAGCAGAAAGATTCAAAGGCTGGATAACCTCCGCCAATGCCCATCAAACCAAACAGATGAGAGAGCGTAGTAATCGGCTCCATTCTCAAATGAGACAACACTGACTCCAATTAGCCTTCAGTCCCAGATCCACAGGGGGAGAAGGGTGGAGATCTGAAAGAGGAATGAAAGTGAGAAGCTTATATTTTACTGAATGCATTCTAAAGATAAGTAACAGAATAAACTTTATTCTCCTTTTGGTGTCCAATTTATGTTTTGTTAAATGCACTAAAATTCCTTACCTTCCAAATAAACCAAAAGCCATGACTGAATGTCAGGGATTTGATCATGCTGTGGATGTAGATAAAAACTATGTCAATATGGAGAGTTGAGGAATCACATACTGACATCCTTTGGTCTTTTCTTTTACAGTTAATGTTACTACAACTAGAAAACTGGATTGTACCTTTACAAATTGTAAATACGTCTGCTGTCTCAGGTGTTTTCCAACATCTGAGTGTACAAAAATTACATGCTGAGTTCCCCAAGGCTCCATATTGGGGCCTTTTTTGTTTAACATCTACATGCTTCCATTGGCTCAGATTATGATAAACAACAAAATATCTTACCGTAATTATGCACACAACTGTGCGACACAAATTTACATAAACATATCACCAGGGGACTATGGTCCAATACAAGCTCTGACTGATCAACTCAGACATATCAACAAATGGATGTGCCACAATTTTCTTCAATTAAACAATGACAAAACTGAGGTAACAGCGTTTGCAGCCAAGGAGGAACAATTAAATGTCAGCGCTCAGCTTTAATTAGCAATGGGGTAGTCATGGAATCAGACCTGAATTTCAATAGCCACATTACGACAGTTGCAAAGTCAGCTTACTATCACCTGAAGAAAATATCAAGGATGAAAGGACTTACGTATTTGGAAAAATTTGGGCTGGTGGACTTTTTCCTTAAAAAGACAAATAAACAGTTTCAACTTGAGGTAGTATATTGATTGTAAGCAGAGGCATAGCACTAAATTCTTGGCCTTTTGCATATTCAGTCTCTGTGGGCCCCCCCGCCCTTGGTCTCTTGATCCATGTCTCTCTCACTGAGCTTTTAAAAAATTTTGTTTACAAAGTCGGTTTGCTTTCTTTACCTTTCCTGTCTTTCTTTCTTTTCCTTTTTGGAACCCCAATTTCCCTTTCTTGGGGAAAGACATGACAGTGTATGTTGGTGCTCCAGAAGCATATGCAGTCACTCAGAGATGAATCTTAGTGCAGGTGTGGACTTAACCATTTTGGGCCTATAAGGGGTGAGAGGGGCCCCAGAGAGCTTTCACAATTGTTTATACAGAGATCAGTCTCTCAACTGATTTATTTAGCCAATTTTATCGGCACTAATTACTTAAAAATAAAAAAATTACATACAAAACCAAACCAGGCTTCACGAGGGTCCCCCTCCCATTTGGTCGTGTGTAATCAGCTAGCATGACATGGTCAGCTTAGAAAAAAGCTTAAAAAATCAGCGCCATACAGTAACGTTGGCTTCCAATTATTTTCACCTGTGGAGGCAGCAGGGGGGCCAGCATTTGTATCAGAGGGGCCACAGCACCCCCTGCCCCCCCCTTGGGGACACCACTGTCCAGTCATGCAGAAACCTCATCACACTTAACAACACTGTCTTACCATGTAATGCAAGGCTTTCTAAGTCTGTTTGTAATTAGATCAGTTAATCAAAGTGGATCAGCTGTTTTCTTTACAAACACTGATGTCACATCCATACATTTCAGCTCTCTGCATTACGGAGGATCCTCCACTTCGATGGCACGCTCTCCTCGGCTTGCTGTTGGTTAGCAGATGAGCGACTGCACCCTCACTCACATTCGGAGTGAAAAAAAGGCTTTGATGTGCAGAAATAATTGGCAGCAGGATCCCTCTGGAAACACATAGGACATCTTTCAAGAGATTCAAGAAATGTTTTCACTACTGTTGAGCTCACTGGCGCTTGCTCCATGCTAGATTGGAGGGGACGGGGTGCACAGAGCAGTAATTAAAGCGAGGTGGAAGAAGTGAGCTGACATTCATCAGGACTGAGAGTGGGGGGGGAGCTGATGCTGAGCTCTGAGCCAAACCAACAGTCTAATTCTTCATCTCCAGTTATTTTCTTGGCATTTTCTTCCTCTGAAGTTTGTTTTGTCATGGTACGGGCCAATATTTTAGCCCAATCTCATACTTCCACATTTAATCCTCACTATTGATTGTACAAATACAATTTTCAAAGTTATTATGTAATTAAATGTATGTTTTGCTGCTGGAAACTTCAAAGAGCCGGCTGTTTCTGAAGACATCGCTTGCCGCTGATGTAATAATTTCCCTGGGATATTTAAAATAAACACATTAGGCCTGAAAGAATTCAAAACTTGTCTCAGACTATAATGCCTGGCCCTGTGATTGGCATGCATGAGGCGTGGAATGCCACTTTTCAGTGGAAGCCAATGGTCGCCTTTAACAGCCCGCGTTTCCAAGCTCCCATGCAGTGTAAATTATAGGATAATAGGGTGCAGGCGATTGCAGACTCTGTTTATTCAATCCATTTCTTCACACAAGTTCCCATTGCCTTTTTCCTTCTCTCTGCCGTGTGTGTGGTGGTCCTCTGATCCTGCTGACCCTCGCCATGTGTTTTCACTTTCAGCTCTGATCTCAGCTCTGCGACCAGCGGGGAACCAAATACAAATTGAACAGTAACCATTCACAGGCCACTCTTTTTTCATACCACCGTTAAACCCGCTTTGTCTTCCTCAGGAGGAGCTCAGGGGATAGATGTCCCTGGTTTGGTCACGGGCCTCAAGTCGGTTCCCCTTGCAGCCATCGGGTCTTGTTGTAGACATCCAGCAACAATGTGGTTTACTGCACTTCATAGCACATTTGACATCTTTTAAATCACATTACTCCCCTAAAAGAATCAACAGGCCACAAAACACAAGCTAAAAATGAAAACCTTTAAATGGGCATAGTCTTTTCTCAAAGCATCTAGAATGACGAGCCGAAGCCAAGAGAAAAAAAGTGCGCAGAGGAACAAATCGCCAGTGTTTGGGTGGTGTGCTTTTTATTATTTCAGTTAAGGTGAAGTTTTCATTAGTCCCATAAGCCCCCCCACCCCCAACCTTTGAAAACGAGCCCTTTTTCTGTGAAACTCGCTGGACAGCAGCCGCTCGCAAGTGGCAGGGTATGTTTGTTCAGCTTTTATTGGGAGATGTGGTTTGAAGAAGTTAAAAAGAACCTTTTTGTTGTTCTTGGGGTTCATATTTTCTCTGGAGTTGCTCCACGTGCAGTGTTTGTTCCCTCGACTGAAAATGAAAGGGGTAAAACCTGAATGCAATAACTCACCTAAAGTGAAGACAAACTCTCAGAAGACTCCACGGATAATTTCTCAGATAAGATATAAATCAAGCAGGGTGCAAACCATGAGCTGCTGGCTTTTATTGAAGGTGATTGCCAGAACTTGTGTTTAGACAGTTTAACTTCATGCTTTAAATGCCCGGCTGAGACTTAGTGAACAATTTAGTGACCTAACAGGATGTAAGCCCAGAATTACACCAAAGCCATGATGTTCGATCGGATGATACGGTGCCGATAACATCTACAGGCTGTTGGTGTAATATCAATTGTGGACATATTAATACATTGCGACAAAGTGCACTAAATATCCCTACATATGGGTTTGTAATATGATTTTCAATAATCTTCCCTTCACTGGGATTCTCCCTCGGAGCCTCTTTATTAGAGTAAAAACACATTCATCACCTGTTTCACATTAAAGTTTCACGCATGCAGCCCCAGCCCCTTGTATCTTGTAAACTCTGCTTCGTTTACTTAGCCTGGATTTCATTGTGGCCATTTTGCACGGTTTACCTTTGTTTAGTTTATTAACCCAGGGGGTTACTTAACCTAAACATCACAGCTGAATGCTTTGGCTTTGGGTTTCAACATCTTTAAGAGAAGTATTTTTTGAAAGTAACAGAGGGTGAGGATGATCGGGTTTATGATCCACACTGACAAATGGTTATATGGTTGTCAAGTGAGAAAGTGATTGGTGGATGACATTGGAGATTCTTGAAATGGTCCTTTTATTTGAAGTCACGCTGTATCAGTGCAAGCACATTTGACATCAAAGGTTTTAAATGTACAGATTTAATTTTTATGTTTGCTTTGACCTTTAAAGATGTCATATGTAACTTTTCTGCATTAAAATGTATACGAATAACTAGACTGATGTATATATTTTCTTGATTTGTGTACTTGCATTATCGCAAACCCTGAGAAATCTGTCATTTTAATCTAAGACACAGTCTGTGTCATTTGGTCATTGTCGCCTGTCAGTGGTGTCATATACCCTTTGCGCATGCGTCATGGTTGTGGTTGTCTGCCAGAAGCTGCCATAAATTGACTTTTTATCCAGTTTTAAGCCACAATTTTACGATACACTTTTTAGAACTTGGTCGTTTTAACTAAATGTCTTAACCGGATGACAGATTTTATGTATCAGACGTCTGGATCTTAAGTTATCAGAGAAGCAAGCTGAGCAAACGTTAGCGGCTGCTCAGCTCGAGCCCCTATCTTGCCAAACAGTGTCGGAGATTCACAGATTGTTAACGTGAAACTGCTTTATTCAGTGTTTTTACCAGTTTAAATCAGCAGATCATTTTGTTTTGGAGAGGAAGAGACCTCTGCTGATAATTCGGCTCCTAGTAAAAACCTCCTGAACGTCTGGATCCTAAGATATCAGAGAAGAAAGATGAGCTCATATTAGCAGGAGCTGGGCTAGCGACAAGCCAAATAGCTTTGGAGAAACATTGATTTTCAATGTGAAACTGTTTTACTCAGTGTTTTTGTTTTGGAGAGGAAGAGACCTCTGCAGATATTTCGGCTCCCAGTAAAATCCGTCTGAACGATGAACGCTGAAGGAATCCTAAATTGGAGGAACTGATTGCAATGACGGCATTGCTCAGTAATTTGTTAGGCTATTATGATTGAGAGACCCCTAACAGCAGAAAATTACATATTGTACGTTCAACATGAAATGTCTTGAATAAAATTCTGCTAATTAAAATTTGCCTCAGTGAAACAAATTTAAACCCAATTCTGTCCTTTAATTTGGACATTGATCCTTGTCTCAGGACTAACAAAACTCAAAATCTGTATCTGCCATCTAACTCCCAGGCTGCATCAGTTTCAACAGCATGTCTGAAACTCCCAGAGGACGCTTCTTAAACAAATAAAGGCTCAGAGCAGCATTAGAGAGAAGGAAAGCCTTCAAAACCTGTGCATGCACTGAAAGTTGAGTGAGACTCTCCTCATTTGCTAAACCAAAAATATCCCCAGTTTAAGGACCAGCTCCACGGCTGACGGCTGGCGCTCGGTTCCCATGCTCCAGCATTGTGTCTCTTCCAGCTGCAACCAGGGAAAATGGGGGAGGCACACTCATGGGTGGTCCGCCCCACATGGTCCCACACTCTGCGGTTTGCGCCCTACATCTGATAGCAGTGGCTCTCAGCTGGGGTGCGCACAGCTCACATTCTCAGTGTGGCATTTTACTGCAACAATCTCAAGCTCCAGGAGGAGGCTGGAACTGTTTACCGGGCAATATCTTCATCAGGGCGGCACACTGCACAGCTGGCCTCCCATACACCAGCACTAACTTTTCTTCACCAAAGGATGTTGTAAAAAATCTTCTATGAGTTTGTGAAGTACTTTCACCATTAATCAGATAGATAATGGTTCTTAGTGATTACAACTTTTATCTTTTCATCCACTTACCCCTGCGTGCTGCCTTTCAAATAATACTTGTAGTAATCGACACTTTTATCTACTTTTGTCACGCTCAGTTAAGTGAGCATTAACTACTTGTGCTGCACCGTAACCATTACTCTGCACACATTTGGCTTAAAGAGACTCTCACACGCCCTTGGTATGGGGGTAAAATCGATCATTTTCTCAGCCAGAAGGTTTTGCAATGTTCACACAAATCACGCAGAAATTTCAATTGCGAACGCCCCACAGTCTAGTTAGTAAGTGAGGGGGGCTGTTAGATCATTTATGATGAAGTGGATTTATCCTCAAGCCCACAAATACCACATTTTATTGACTTTCATACGCTGGCAATCTGATCTGAAGTACAGGAGCACAATTAGCTTCATAATAACATTTTATGGAAATAATCGATATGGAGCAGAGCAGATATTGGTTGGGGCTTCGAGTGTGGTCCTCTGTGCACTGCAGTTCGACACAGTTCTCATGAGCAGAGAAGCCAACATGTTGCAATCATCTTTGAACCCAACCACACACATGTGAAGATGGATATCGCAAATTTTCTGTTATATAAAATACTGCCTATGATGACTGCATAGGTGACATTTTGTCTTCAGCATCAATATTACACATTGTCTGGCTAAAACTCTGTGTTGGTTTGAGTTCTGGTAAAGCTCTGATAACCTTTTCTTTCTTCCATAAATGTTAATGACAGCTCTGCAGTTTGAAGGCAATAACATCAGTGGTGATTTCATATATGTTACAATCACATTACACTTTTACTGATATTTTATTTAAAGTGCTGCTGGCAGAATTCTGTCAACATCTCAGCAGATTGTCCGCCGATTGAAAAAAATTGTTATCTTAAATAAATATTGCCTTTCACATTACAAGCAAAAAAAAAAAAATCTGATAAATTCTCCAGATTTTAATTTTGGATTACCGCTGAAAACTGGCTAAATCCAGGTCAACTTTCCATCAAAGTAGGTGCCTAAGAGCTCAGTCTGATATTCTCTCATGGGAGAATATGATCTATAGCTATGCTGAAGGGGCTGCAAATGCAAAACAAGTGAGAAAATCCAGATGCAACTGTAATTTGGCCAAGTGTTTTCCAGTTGAGTGTGTGTGTGTGTGTGTGTGTGTGTGTGTAAAGGTCCCAGAAGCATAGACCCTCATGTTAAAATGCCCAAACATTACACCAGAAATTAAAATGTTTACAGCCTGGTACAAAAACAGTTCTAGATTTTATTAAGGCTTAAATTTATGCAAAATTATGGGTATGGCTGCTTTGTGTAACAGGTGGGTGCCTTGCATTGACAAGTCACTATCATGGTGATATTGTTGATTAGGTAACATGACCATTGTGAAACTCCATGCATAGCGTTTTCAGTTAATGGAAGTTAATTGTAACATTTTGGTCATCTAAAAAAGTCTTGCTCGGCATTTGGTTTTACTAAAAAGACTCTCTAGGGTCTAATTTTCCTATTAAGTACATTTTGTTTTAACAGTTTTAAGCCTGTTTTTCATTGGCAATAATTAGCATTAGCATTATTACACTCAACCATAGCTGTAAATGTACTGTGCTAACGAAGCTAGCAGCTAGTGTTGGGGTTATTTGTCCCATTTCGTCCAGATATGGTCACTCTGGTCCCAAAAATCCAAGATGCTACAGCCAAAATGCCAAACTCAAGGCTTTTAAACAGGAGTCCACAAACTAATATGGTAGTATCACAATGGCTACATCCATAAATTTATACAGTATATATGTTCATATCACAACTCATATTTTGACTTAAGATAACCAATACAGCTAGGAGCTTTAAGAACATGTTATACAACTTGTTGTACCAATGTCTTCATCCCTACAGAAGCATCAGTTGCTGTTGTGCAAAAACAAATTCAAGTGGGACCATCCAAAATCCAGTCAACCAACGGAAACAAGAGACATGTGTTGTCAAGAAACACAACAGGGCTTCATGTCTCCCCATGAGGACAGTGAAAGCATCACCAGGCATGTCAAATCTGCAGACGGCACACATACTAATTCTGCTCCTCATGTGGAGAGAGGGCCAATGTGAAGAGCATCTGTAATCACAGCCTTACAAAACAATATGAGATGAAAAAAATGTAATCAGATGAATATTTAGTATTATGATTATGATTGATTGTTTAGTAGAGTCTGGTCAGACAAGAAAATACCAAGTTCTTAAAGAGACAATTCCCTCCCAAAATTAAAAATACATATTTTTCCTCATACCTGTGGTGATATATATCAGTCGAGATTGTTTTGGTGTGAGTTGCCGAGTGTTGGAGATATTGACCGAAGAGATACTAGCTTATCTCATGCCACTCAGCTATCTTACATTACAGCTCAGCTTAGGAGGACGCCATTCACGTTTACATCTCGTGCTGTCACAAACGTGAGCCTCTTGTAGATGCAGGCTAGTTCTGCTTGGTGATATGGTTGGCAGATGTAGTTTGGTAGAAAGAAAATTGTTCAGACTAGAAAGTGCTCACTACAAGGTCTGTGGATTGTCTTGAGTAATTGGGTCATGACACATTGCTTTTGAGTTTTAAAAAAATGGCACTTTGGCACGACAAGCCAAGCGCCATCTAATTCCATTACATCTGAGAGAAGGTGAAAATCTCTACAGCGAATATCTCCAACACTCTGCAACTCACACCATAACAGTCTAGCCTGATTAATAGAACTACAGGTAAGAGGAAAAATATGTATTCCTTTAAGTGTTCCTTTAATACTTTTACCAAAATCTGTCACTGTTTGAAAGATAATATACTTGGAAGTTTAGTTAGGCCCACAACATAAAGAACATCATTTTTCTTTCATATAATAAAAGGGTCTACCCATACACCCCACATGCACATGGTAAATCAAACGCTAATGCAATATGTCAAGATCCCAAACAGTCTGAAATAAATAAAGGCATTTTATTAACGGTTATCATGTTTGTAAACAGCCATTTCCTCTCTCCTAGCTCCCAGCTTAATCTCCCTGCTGTAACTTTGAACGCATCACTACAAAGAAAACCATAATTAAAGGGACATGCTGGGAGGGCTTCTTAAATTGATTAAATAATAAAGCAGCAGTGGGAGAAAGCCCCACGCTTGCTGACAGCCTAATAAATATCTTCAGCCATGAAAGATGAAATGTTTGCATTGTTAGTGGCAGATTTCCATGTAAACAATGCTGCTTGGATTAAATTTCACTTCAATCAACTCATCAATGATAGTGCAATACAATGCAGAGCAATAAAAAAACAGACTCCTGGGCTCAGTTTGTTATTGTAAACTCTGTAAATATGGAATTTTTGTTCTAAAATCACACCTTGAAAAAACATCACAATTTCTTGCAATATAAGCGATGACAAAAAAAAGTATTTTAGAAGTGCAGTGAGACACTGAAGTGTTTGGTTTACAATGTGTTAAAACTTAACAGACTGTCTCTTCTACATCTGATAATAATCAACATTTTTTTCCAAAATTGGTATTCAGCATTTGGGAATATAACTCTTCATTTCCTTACAGTCTGGACACCATGAGAACTCTGAAGAGTATCAGTTTCCTTTGTGTTTTTCATGTCTTATCATACTTGAACTCTCAGCAGTGATTTCTACGACAGGCTGAAAGGTGAATTGTAAGATGTTGCAGCTTTTGGAAGGGAAAGTGGCAACTAGCTCCTCTTTCATCCTGAAAGATTTCTGCACTTATCAGTTAAATCTGTCCACAGTCTGTAAGCCACTGGCAAAAGCACAAAAGGATCTTCACATGTGGGTTCAGAGTCTGTGGGTTTATGACATGATCAGAGTCTATCACAGTGTAAGTTCACCTTGTGAACTTTTGATTTTCCAGTCACATTTTCCCTTGTTTTTCTTTAAATTTTAAAAAAAAGGTCGCACTATAACAATATCACATGTGCAGCATATTCTGTGCCTGCTTGTTCCAAAACTTCATTGCATACACTGAATGGAAACCCAAAATGTCATGCATTATCTTACATTCTTTTTAAAAACAGACAGTCTACACCAGGAAATTAGTTACCTATTTGGAAAGATAAAGCTTCATTTGACAATTCAAAGTCTACAGCCATGCCTCTGAAGCTGTAGCTACTTCACAGAGATGCTTGCCAAATACTGATGCTACTTGTACTACTTGTAACATGCTCACAGTGACGATGCTAACATTCTGATGTTTAGCCAAACCAGTTGCCACAACAAATGCTGGCATTTCAACTTTCTGCAAACCACGGATATGTGACATTTGTACGTAATTATGTAGCGGATACGTTGAAACTTTACGTTTCAACAACGATGTGGTTAACGTGTGGTTATGTGTAGGCACAAAACCACAAAAGATCATGTTTAGGCTTAAAATACCCAGTTTGCTGGCACAATCACGTCTGGAATTGCCGTGTATGACTCGCTAAAAACAACCAGTCATGTTGTTTGTTGGTCTCAAACAGTGGTCTATAACTTGTCAAAGGTCACATCATCCACCATCCCGTCATCCCCAGTGATAAAGTCAGCTCATATACATGCAATCAGAACTTTGCCACTTCAAAAATGTTGATATGACGCATATGAAATTGATTTTCAGAAACATTCATGTTTTTTTTCTGGCAATTGGGCTGTGTTTAGCAGGTACAATGTTTACCATGTCAGCCATCTTAGATTCAAGTGTTAGCATGCTAGCATTTGCTACAGCTGAAGTACAGCTAAAGAGGGAACGTCGGTTTTGCAGGTATTTAATTAGAGGATCACCAACATTTTTACCCAGCATTCTAAGAGGGACATGAATGTCTGTACCACACTTAATGGCAGTGCAACCAATACCTGACAAGACATTTCACTCAGACCACAAATGTGAAGCTCGTAGTGACACAAAAAAGTCAGGGAACCAAATCATTATGGAACCATGAATGTCTGTTCAACATGTTGTGCTAATCTATCTAGTAAATGTTGAGATATTTCAAAGCATGAATCAAGATTTTAAACTGCTGGTGGCACTAGAGAATAAGTCAGGATTCGTCCTCTGGGGACCATGAATTTCTGTTCAAAATTTTATGGAAATCATCTGGTGATTGTTGAGATGTTTGAGTTTGGACCAAAGTGGTGAATGACCACCTGAAAGACCAACAGTGCTATCCCTGAAGCCACTGTGCAAATAACCCAATTATCAGAGTAAATGTTGGCATTGTGCATTTCTGCAAACCATGTAAATATAACATTTGTACATCATTATGTAGCGGATATGTTGAAACTGTAAGTTTCTTTACTTTTGGTTTGTGTTTATAGTGTGGTTATGTTAAGGCACAAAACCCACATGGTTATGGTCAGGAAAGAGATCATGTTTTGGCTTAAAACATCCTTTCTTGGTGGCACAATCACGGCTGGAAATGCTGACATCTTACTAAAACTACCCAGTTTGTTGGTCTTGGTGCCTCTCCCAGGTGCCCGCCATCCCCCATCCCCTCCACCTCCCAGTGACAAAGCCGGCTCATATACATGTAATCAGTCACTTTAGGAATGTTGATAAGTATGAAATGTATTTATGTTACCTATCCGTGGTTTGCAAAAAAAAAAATACAATGCCAACATTTTTTTCTGGTGACTGAGCTAGCGCGAATGATGGGCAAAAAGTGACAAAAAAATATGAGCTCTAGAAAATGGACAAAAAAGATTCATGTAACCAATATCTACAGTGTCAACATGTAAGCATGTATCATGCAAGGTGGTTGGAGCAGACGTCACTTATGCATGTTTGTCAGAGAAAGCCTTGTTTCTGGGAGTGTGCGGGCGGGCGTGTTTGATTTCAAAGCATGGCAAATGAAACCTAAAACTTGGAAAAAGCTGACAAAACATAGCGATCCCAGGTGGTTAATGGGCCGGGAAAAATGACCAGTTGACCAACATCATAGACGACCCCATTCTGACGTGCCCTCTCCACCAGCCGACCTCCATCTGCTAGATATTATACATAGAAACTCTTCTGTTTGTCCAACATATGTAACAGATGGGTGGTCTTGTGATAGCAGCACTGGGCCTGTCGTGTCGCTGAATGACACCTTTCCTTGTTTTTTCTTCCTCACCAACAAGTTTTAAAGATGGGAGGCTACCAGGGTGGCAAGTATGATGTCAGGCTGGCAGTGACAACCTGCTCATTACAGCATGATGCCACTTTGATACCAGTCGCCAGAGGGATCTTTTATCCTCTTTCAAACAACCACTGCAGCTCTTTAATCACCCCGTCTTGCCCAGATGCCTCAAGACGACACAAAAAGAAGAGTATTTCTGATTAAGAAAGAAATCTGCATTTAGGGAGCTGATGTGAGAAGGTTTCAGGTGTCAGGGGTGAGAGGTTGAAGGTCCCTGTAATGTGGGTGGTTCTGATGAAGCCCTGTTAGCAGTTAATGAGGGCTGAACTGACGCACTGATCACCCCTTGTAATTTACGGGGGCTAATCGCTGAATATTCCCTTTGACAAGAGAGATTACACGCAGAGTCCAAGGCTGGACAATGGAGATTTACCATGTAATGTCTCCACTATAGACTCTGGACACAAAAAAAGGGTGGATCAGACCGTAGGAGAGAGGAATTAGAGGAGGGGAAGGGGGGGGTGGATGTGACACCAGCCAAGAGGTACCACCTTTGGGACAATGTGAAGATGGGGAGGGGGTGGCAGGATCGAAGGGGGATGGGGCAGGGAGACATAGCAGCACAAAGCTCAGTATAGAGTATTACAATTGGCTGAAATGAGATGAAAACACTCGATTTCACTTGTTTATATTACCAATGGATCACATTGTGTCGCCAGACAACTGTTTTCAGCAAAAAAATCTCAAATAAGCCCTTTGTGAGCTATCTGTCTAACACCACGGGACATACAAAGTTAGCAACTAGCTGCTAAATAAGGAAGCAGCTAAAGTGCCAAATATTTCCTTCAGATGTTTGTGGAGAATAAAACGGAGCTAAAAGGTGAGTGGGCTTACTTACTGTAGGTTAACAAGGTTGCCACAAACACAGCTCCATATGAATGTTGTTCCCTACATGCTGGATGTGTAAATAAGCAACTGTTCGCTGACATGTACAGCATATCAACCATAATAAGGCGATATGTCAATGTAGTTTAACCCAGTCGCCAGAATTGATGTTGGCATTGTACGTTTCTGCCAATTCCAGAAATGTACAGAACTCCTAAAATCCCAAAGGTGATCTTGTGTGCACAAGATTTTGAAAGTATCACCTTTCGGGACTTTAGGGGCTCGATATATAATATATGTACCTTTGTATGTAATGGAAACCAAGCAGCAACCTCCAGGGCTGAAAAATGAAGCCAACATGGACGTGCCAAAAACTGTAGTTCTTTAAATAACCACTTGAGGCTGGTTCCAGAGGAGCCAGTCGCCATCGACCTCCAAGTTAAAATTCTCAGCTTTCCAGCAGAAATAAACATATTTACAGCCTAGTAGAAAAACACAGTTTTGGTCTCTGTAGCTAATTTTCCCGTTCATGACAACTGTACACAGGGTTCATTTTTCTATAACTTACCAGTTTAGATGTTATCAATGCTTAAAGTTACACATAATTAAGGGCAGAGCTGCTTTGCTGCTTTCTGTTGAGTTTCCTTGGCATGTCAGTGGGATCAACCTCTCGCTCTTCCACAGCTCCACACTCTTGTCCAATTTTGTCACTTCTGGCTTCAAAAACAAAACAAACAAACAAAAAAAGATGCCACAGCCTAATGCCAAACTCAAGGCTTCCAAGCGGGAGTCCAAAAACCCATGGGTGATGTCACACAAGCTACGTCTATCATTTTTTTATACACTATAGTTACGAAACCAGTAGTGCAGTGGTAGTTGATGAGGTGGGCACTACTAGGTAGATGGATAGGTTGCAAAGAGGAAATTGGTATACTCTCTTATATATACATTCCAGTGGCTTATTGGCTGACAGAAAAAGAGGTGGGTAAACACTGTATACCTGCATATGCCCTCCACTACACCACTGGCTGAATTTTTACGTGGTTATCGTGTGCTTATGTTTTAGCATAAAAACCCAATTGGTTATGATTAGGAAAAGGTCATGTTTGGGCTTAGAATACGCAGTTATATGTGGCACAATCAAGGCTGGAAATGCTGCCAAAGTCTTGCTAAAAAACAACCAGTTTGTTGGTCTTGAACAGTTTGTACAATGCCAACATTTCTTCCTGGGACCGGGCTGTTTGTTTGCTGACAACAATTTTAAATGAGCTTCTTTTATCACATTTGGAAATACTCATTCTAAGTGTCTATCCTTCACGTGCTACTACATGAATGCCATTTTGGCTCTCTAAGGGAAAACCCAAGGGGAGGATCGAGGTCTCAATGCATCAAGCACATGGAAGGCTCACAACTCAATAAGGCAGAGCTCGCTTTAGTGGTTTTCAGTGACATAGATGACTTTTACAGAGACAAAATTATTCCACACAAAAAGAAGCATATATACTCTTACATGTGTGAATGTACCATATATACTTATCTCGTTGGTCCGTGAAATGTACATTACATTTAGAGGCTTATATTATAATGTGACCAAATGCAATATGAGGTTTGGATTTGTCACGACCAGCTTTGGATTCAGATGTTAAATTGCATATAAGCTAACTTCCATGCTGTCTTTTCTGTATTTCTGAGATAGAAAGGACTCATTGATTTGAACATTTTATAAGTGATTTTGCATACTTTGTCTTGATGTATACCGATATCAGAAAATATCTTTAGTATCGTGCACATTTCACCCATATTGTGCAGCCCTATTGTTGATAGAGGCAGGTAACAGATAGTACTAGATTGTCACCAGAACTGGATTAAAAGGTAAATTTGGTATATTTTTTAACACGAGTCCTATTTCCAATATTTTTGTGTCTAAGTGACTGATAAGAACACAACATTTTTGAAACTGGTCTAGTATTGAGCAAGACCACTGTAGCTGGCAGCTGTGAAACAGGCCACAATGTAACAACTAGGGGCATATTCGCAACGTCAATGTACATCCACTAAAAGACCTTGTTTTTGCCACTGACGGGCTCATATTATTATTCTTAATGTCTGACAACATTATGGAAAGAAGCCCTACAGATATAGACCTTTTTGTTGAAGAGTAAGATCTTTTTTGTTCAACCAGAAACAGCCCTGAAATCACCATCACCAAACCTACCAGACTCCATTTATATAAACAGCAGTTTTAGCCTGGCTATACATAGCTAGCTAATTGTTACACATATCTGGATGATTTAAGGGTTTATTAAATCCAAAGCAGACTTGGTGATTGTCAGAACAGTGAAGAGATTAGCCATGATGGCTTTTGTGATTTTTATTTTATCTTTGTCAACACTGAATGAAGTGTGTTTTACTATGCTAAAATTTATCTATTTATTTAGTTGGAGTCTGGTGAGTTTGTCTGTAAGGATTTTGGGTCTGTTTCTACCCAAATAAAAAGGATCTTACTCTTTACCAAAAAGGTCTATCTCTGTAGAGATCCTTCCCATAAATTGTCAGACGCTTAGAATAACAATCTGAGCAGTGGCACACTTTTAGTGGACGTAAATGGACAGTGCAAAGAAAAACCAAGTAGTTACATTGCAGCTTGTTTTGTTTTGTCTGTCTGCAGTGGTCTCGCTCAGTACTGGACCAATTTCAAAAACTGTTGTTCCCATTAGTCACTTGGACACAAAAACATGGGCAAAAAAGGATCCAGGTTGAAAAATGCTGAACTTACCCTTTAAGGCCAAGTCACACCAGAAATTGGCACAGCAAAATTAATAAGTGTATCTTTGCTAAATAGGTAGTGCAATGGTAGGGTGATGTAGAAACTACTTGCAGGTAGGCAATGTTTTGCGAACCACTGTTGAAGCTAATGGCTAGCCAGGAACATGCTAGTGCTAGTCAGTCAAAGTCTTTATATTTTCTCCATACTTTTCCATTTAGTCCCCCAGACATCTCAGGATTGTAAATCATTCAATACAGATGAGCTTGTGAACATACTGTCAGTGAACAAGCTAATAAGTTGTTGTTAACAGGAAGATGTAAGTACACACAATGTATTTTAAGAGACATATTTTTACCATAGACTCCGGTCTAAGAACCATGTCTCTTTTGTGGATCAGGTTGTACTGCAACAATGTAGGTTAACATAACAGTGGACATACAACACACAGCTGATAAGCTACGATAGTTTCCCCTATTTTCAACTCTCAAGCTCTCCATTCCCTGAAAGGTCAGCCCTGTCAAGACAGCTTGCTATTTTAGAGTAAAGCTAACCTCGACGTGAAAAAATTTGCATGGATTTACTTTGCCCCCTGCCAGCGATTTCCACTGAAATTAATTTAATTCGCAAAAAAATGTTGTGGGATCGGGCCTTTAAGAGGCATAAACAGTCTCAGCGGGGAGCATTTCCAGGAGAGTGAGGGACAACATGTGACAGAGGTCAGGCTAACAGAGGCTAAGCCTGATGCCATATTCTTTGGAATCTGAGGAAAGTGAAATCCAAACCTGCAAGTGCTGTTTTTTGAACTCGTCTCCTGTTCTGTGTTTTCTACAGTTACTTTAACTCATTTGCTGTCTCCTCTTTTGTTTTCTTGTTTTTCTCCCCTTGACATCCCTCGTGTCAGTCACATTTGAGACGTGTGGCTTTTTGTTTTGCCAAAACATCCTTTGGCTTTGGCATGGATGTGGAAACCAAAGGATGCATGCAACATGTTGTACAAGTCTGCGAAGACGGACGGGGATTTTTTTTTTTTTCCCTTGCCGTGCTTTAGAAGCCTGCGCGGACCACCAAAGATGTCAGCTTCAAACTAATTACAAATCTCGAGGATGATCCAATTCGTCTGACATCAGCTGCATGTTTCTGTTCCTCTCTTCATGTTTCTGTGCATTTACTTTCAAGCGCTATTTCACATATATTCACATGCACTAAAAAGAGCTTGAATCCCAAAGGCTCGGCGACGGTCATGGGAATCTGAGGCTGCACATCGAACGTAAACTCCCAGTGGCAGTCTGATGAGAGTCCTTCAGCTCTGAACATGTACGGTATAATTTGTGAAGTTGTGGGCTGTGTCACTTCAGAAGCAATGTTACCCTGTCTCACGCACAGTTTAAGGGTAGAAAGACAAAACTTGAGGTGCTGGGAGGGAGAAGAGGGGGTGCATATACTAAAGACGTAAAGGTGAAGATCCTGTGCCTTGATTTAACAGCTGAAGTTTTGAAAGCCCAGTGCATATAAAAGCCTGCCATCAACACATATAATCTCTTAGCTGAGCCCATTGAAAGCTGGGTCCCAGGGGTTAATTCTCCCATCACTCCATGTTTGAATCAACTCCTGACTCACATTGAGATGAAAGCCACAGAGTCCCAGGACCGAGCCTGGACTCCGAAGGCCCGCTGATTCTGGACGACTGGAGCGGATTATTGCATGTTCGTCTCGTCGGACCTCCATCGGGACAGGGAAACTGAAAAGAAAAACAATAATTAGAGATAATTGCTTGTGTCCAAACACGGGCGTTAAAGCCCTCCTCCCTCCCATCTCCTTTCGTAGTATGTGAGGTGGAATGAAAGGGACACCCCCCTGTTTTGACAGCTGGGCAGGCGAACATAATTTGTGACAGCTGAACTGAAACGTCTTTAACCGCAGGGACAGACACAGAGAGAGAAGGATTTGAGGCTGGGAGAGAACTGGTGAGAGAAAGAGGGAAGATCAGAAGGAGAGGTCCTGCCTAAAAGAAACGAAGAAGATGTCAAAGAAAGAAAAGAGACAGAGAATTGAGACAGAGAGTGATTGCTTTCAGCAGAAAAGGATGAGGGGGGAAATTAGCCACACACCATAAACTTTGAAGAGACGCAGAATTTAAAATAACCCACAAAAAAGACTGGCGTTATATCAAATGCATGCAAGTGGAAATGAGAATATTAAAACAGCAGAGCTCGGCTGAACATGGTGTCATGCCAGGTTTGACACATTGGGTTAATTTGCTGCTCCCTGGAGGTGACCCTTGAACTTCGGGGACTCGGGGTCAAATTGAACTCAAAGTGAGACAGCCAGAATCATGTTAGTCTGAGGAGCTGGGTCATGGGTCAGCTCTGAGATTCTCAGTATATAGGCCAAAACAAGGACCATATGTGGACGGAAACACATTTGAAACAAAAATAAGTCCTCATTTTCCGTCCTCGCTCTTCTTTTTTCTCCTCTTTCTTCGCCTCTCCACCCGCCCCGAAACATCTCGACCCACCGCAGACTTTCTGCCCTAATTCAATAAAGTCATAAATACCACCGTAACAGCAAATTGACATAATGTTGGCTGCATGCCCTTTAAATTGTCAGTGACAGAAGTTTTCCCAGAGGTGAAATATTAATACAAACACAGGATTTCTTTTCCAAAATACCCAGCTCCCAAATTCTCCCATGTTTACTTTTCTCCTTGCTCCTAATTTCTGTTAGTGTGAAATGTTATACTTACTGTTGTATTCACTGACAGGGGAGGAATGGAAACCTGGGAGCTGGGAGAGTAATCCTTTTGGGGCATCGCTCAGCCAAATAAGTAAGTCTCTGTCCTTTCAGCTTCGCTTCATATGACCAGGAAAGCTCCTTTCACCATCTGGGGAGTTTGACTAAATCACTGATTAATCACCATTCAAACAGTAAATAAACTCGCCATTAATAATTTCTCACTGTTTGCTTTGTGTTGCAGTTTCTTTCACTGCAGCATCAAATAGTAATGAGATATGATTTCCACCCAAAATATATTCAACTATCTTCACTATCACGTTATTATAATAATATCATATATTAAAATACTAAAGACTAAAATGAAAACAGGACCAATCTGCTCAGTGTGTCAGGCTGTTGAGCACAAAGGTGTCCACTCTGTGATAAGTGAGAGAACATGAGCACGAGGATCATGTAAGAATGAGGTTGTGAGGATTGATGTTGTTATTTCTGTAAATCGTCAGCAAGTTTAAAATTTAAAGCCACATTACATTTAATGCAGCAGATCTGTTTCCTATAAATGGACCTGCTTTGGAATTCTTTCCCACCTTGAAACCACTTTGGAAGATGATGAACTGAACTCACAACATGCTTCTTTCTGCTAAATATATATTCATCAGTATGATGTTTATTATACTGTTTAAGCCTTATATTATTTATTTGTCTACTGTAAGATAAGATAAGACTTTTTTGATCCCTAGGGGAAGTTCACGTTACAGCAGCACGGAGACAAGAAATTATCATAATAATCATTATATAATCATGATATTTGATATTTCAAGAAATTAGAGAGATGACATTAAAAATATATATATATTTGACTACATAAGTAAATTGTGCAAATATTTGTGCAAAAATTGACATTGCCATTTTCTAATTGACACTAATAATAAACTGCTTCATGCTGGGATTTTTATTTATTTATTTTTTTGTGTGTGTATGTGTGTTTTGAATGTGTCAGAGTGCACAAAAAAGCATCAAAATAGTTTTGTTTTGTTTTGTTTTTTAAATTAAAAAAAAAAAAGTGCCAGTGGAGGATCCCCAAGATCCCCAGACAGAGGTCCAGGCTAATTACTGATATATTTATCATTAATATTAGTTTATTAACTGGCCCCTTGCCTCCTGACATTTTTGCAAAGTGGCCCCCCAGGCAAAGCACGTTGAGTATCCCTGCTCTGTTGGTATGAATAAAGTATATACTATTATATATAATCGTATATACATGTGCAGTATATTAGCACACACTATACAGTAATAATACAACGCTATACATAATAAAAATGGAATAGAATACTATGATATTGCGCATAATGCCATAACATTAAATACAATGCTATGGCAGTGATATAGTATTATTATATAATGATTTAAATACTATAATGCACTGTAAAGTTAATAGATGCTAGTACTTTTAATACTCTTACTCCCACAGTAATCGATATATAATCAAGGACTAGGTGCAGGTGTTTTGTTGTAACGTTTGTTGCAGAGTGAAACAACAAAGTAAAATACTGGTTGGTTTACAGTTTATACTGTATAAAGTATATATTTATTGCTGTTTGTCCTTTCATGTTTTTGAAAAGTCTGACTGCTTTCTGTAGGATATACTGTGGAGGGTTAGGTCTAATGTAAAAAAAAAAAAGTTCCATTTATAACCATTTAAGCAATATTAAAAACTTAAAAGTCATGTTTCCTTTTACTTCTGATTGGTTGATTTAATCCCTTAAATATCCCTCCAGGAGACGTCCCTGTCAGTCTGAATTTCTGAGATACACTTGCAGATGTAATAGTGTCCCTGGGCAGGAGGACACATTTGATTATGTAAGTGCTTCATAATGAGAAAGTAAGGCAACAGAAATCATAGCAATCTTAACAAGGGTTAAAATAACATAAATAGATATAAGTCAAAATTATATTTTAAAAGCAGCTCAATATTTTGAGGTCAAAGAGAGTGTTCCAGAGTGCAGTTCTGCTGTGTCTCCTTTAAATGGAAATTGTGTGACAGCCTGGTTTTACCCTTTGTTTTTGTTATTGTTGGTTTTTAATCTTTTGTCTTTAGCACTTTGCAGATTGGACACGATTGAAAAAATGTCTCCTTTGCTCTTTTGTTTAATATGTTTTGTGTTCAGTTAGACAACCCTCAAAGTTCAATGTATGATACATACATTTTGACACTCAATAACTTCTGCATGTGTCAATGAAATATACAATATAATACCCCACGTGTAAAGGCTCATACTTGTTAAAGTCATATATAATTCTCATGAGACCTAGAGCCCCTTATCATACACAAAATGAAATTCTCTTCATAAATGTAATCGTCTCAGAACTCTTTTTCCACATGACATGTCCTCCTGCGGTGGGACAAAGCACTGACCCTTACACAGGACACATGTAATAGCACTCAGAACACAGTAAAATCCACTGTGGTTGCCCTCATAACACATATATGGTTATTTCCAATAACGTTGCACATGAAGCTGACCTCACTGTGCTCTCGCTGAATGAGCTGAACACCTGCTCCTTGAGGTGCAGCCGGGGAGGGCCGTAAAAATCTGTGAGGGGAAAGTTATTAGAGAGAGAAAGAGAAGGGGAGATGACTTTATCATGGCTGCATGCAGTCGTTGGCGTGCAGTCAATAAAAAATGAAAAATGACTTGAGTGAAGCTGATAGTTTGCCCACATTAGGTCACGTCAGGCATCTCAGCCTCTATCTCAAAAAGTGTGTGTGTGTGAGCGTGTGTGTGTGTGTTTTCCAGGCAAGTTATTGGGTATTTGCATATGTAAGCATGTCTCCAAGTTATTGCACGTACCTGTTGTGCCTTTGTCTACACATATGGTGTGTGTTAGAGAGAAGTGTTTTTCCGTGTGTGTGTGTGTGTGTGTGTGTGTGTGTGTGTGTGTGTGTTTCTGTGTGTGCAGCACAGCTCCATACAAGGATGAGTATGTAAATGGGTTATTATGCTGAGGAGGTCTGCAAATCATTTCCTGTGGGCTGACTATTTATCAAATCCCCTTGAGGTTTAGACGCTCCTCTCGCAAACTTGTCTGCTTGTGTGTGTGTGTGTGTGTGTGTGTGTGTGTGTGTGTGTGTGTGTGTGTGTGTGTGTGTGTGTGTGTGTGTCTGTGCGCGTGTGTGTGCGAGGAAGCTAAAGGAAGAGAAACAAAAAAACAAGAGTAAATGAGTTTGTTTTTCCTGCTTCTTAAGGATTAAAAAAAAAAAGCTGATAATTTGCATTTTCACCACCTTCCCCACCAGAAGAAACACAATAAAAAGTCTGAGGACTTTAATATGAAAGTGACAAACCAGTCAAATAAATTTCAGAGGGACAGTGACAGTGAAAAGACTTAATGCATGTGTGCGGTGTGAGACTCCGGGTGCATGTGAGTTAACTGTGTGTGGGTCTAGTAAACTATCTACCTTTCATGCACAGACACAGACCTGCTCTCTGGGTGGTGACACTGCTGGCGAGTGAACTGAAAACTGCAAACGACAAAAGCTGGAACAACAGGAAGATAATTCAGATTTGATTGGTTTCACGTGTTCTTCATAAACAACAAAGTTTTCCTGTGCCTCCAGCGTGTTTTCCTGCAAACATGGAATCCATTTGTCCCCCGTCTTCATGCCCTGTAGTTGCACAGACTCGAGAAGTAGCACACACACACACACACACACACACACACACACACACACACACACACACACACACACAGTGAAATGAAAGCAGGCACCCAGAGTGAGCCCACCACTGTGGCACTGGGATCTTTTGATATATGGTCAGGAACTTATTTTGAAAACAGCCACTTTCAGCTGCTAAAAATAATCACGAGGGACTTGCAGAGGAATATGTGAATGAGGCTCGCCAGATCTGCCTCCCCCATCAAAATAATGTCCTGACAGAAGCTTGTGTGCTTTAATGTCATTTCAGTTAAAAGTTTTCCTCACATACAGCCAATTCCACACATGCATGTGACATTTAAAGGGTCGGTACACTTAAATGCATAAAACATTTTTTCCTCTTTTTACATCTGGTGTCAAGGCATGAGGAAACTTTGGGTTTTCTTTGTCCAGGATTTAAATATATGTCCATGAGATTTCCATCTAATGAAAATAAGTGGAGCTTTGTTTGTGACACTCACATTAATGAAGAAGTACGTAATAAAAAAATTTAATTGCAACATGTTATTTTTCAGAAAGTGTATTTGCTACTCAACAGAACCCTTTGTCAACACTTTTTCGTAGAGACCATTTTCTCAAAGCAGTGTTTTTTCAAAAAATGCATAAAAAAATTAATTCTGCTGTAGAAATCCATGTTTACTTCAGTTTATATTTTCATACTATTCTCCAGTCTTTGCTGCTGTTTCGTGTGAAAACTGTGCAGTGTTACCTCTTTAAGCCTCTAAAAATTCTTAAATGAAACAATCTAAGAAGAGATAATCACTCTGACAGAACTGCTCCGAGCTTAAATACGTGCAACCTGTGACAAGAGGTCACAATCACTTTGTATCATGGGGTCAAAAGAAAAAAAAAGTTTGGGAATCATTGCCTGAGTGAGTGAGTCAAGAGCGTAGGTTTTGTTTCAACACTGGAGGGGACACATATGAAACAGGGGGTTCGGTCTTTTCCCAAGAGATTTTGAGTGTTTTCCTGCATTCTGGTGAATTTTTATGCATTTTTAAGATGCCTTTTCTGCATCAATTTACAGAGGAAATGTCTTCAGTTTCATCAAAATAAAAGACTGCTGCTACTTTATTTTTTTTTATCGTTATGTTTTTTTTATTGCGGGGACAACTGTACATGCACTATATATTGAGGGGGATGTGTCCCCTGTGTCCCCCCTGAAATCTACGCCCATGGAGTGAGTAAAGGTAAGTAAAAACATCTATTTTGTTATCTGGGTAACCCTTTCGTGGAAGCTTGGTTACATAATGCAAATATTTTTAAAAAAAAATTACGTTGCTTACTGCTGATCATTTACTTAATAAGTCAGTAGGTTCATTAGCAATTAAGAGAAGAAGTAACCCCTTGAAACGGAGACGCCTGCAGTGGAGCAGTCATAAAAACTGAGCTGTGCGCAGCCAGAAATGGTACAAACTTTTCTTAACTTTCTAACTGATAAAGTTTCCAAAGAAAGCAAATATGTCAGGCTACATTTTCGGGAGATGTGAATGAAAGATTTGAATTTAATATCTCGCTTTAAAGGCATAGTGCAAGCATAGAAAATATAGAATCTTTTGGTTTTAAGATTTCACTCAGTGTTAACATCATATATCTTCAGTGAAGAGTTATAACAGTCAGTCAGTCTAAAATAAGATGATTTAATGCACCTTACAGCCACATAAGGTGGAACAAAAGGAGGAAATTGCATGTTAAAAGGTTAAATGAACACTTCTGTGTCTGTTAATTGGAAGGTTGGAAAACTGCTGAAACAAAACTGACTGTAAACTGTTTCTTTTGTAAGTTTGTCTACAGTGTCAGCCACAAGGGCAAAGGTTTTGTTTCAACACTGGGGGGAGGACACATCTGAAATGGGTGTTTGGGAGTCCTCTGCCAGAAAATGTTGAGCAACCAACAATTTCCTGCATTCTGTTGAATATTTATGCATCAGTTTGTGCATTTACTGCACCAGTTTATAAAAATAAAAGTCCTTTGATACTGTCATGTTTTTATTGGGGAGGAGAAATACACACATTTGAAATATTATGGGAAACGTGTCCCCTGCAACCCCGGAATCTACACCTATGGTCGGCTATACATGTTGCAGTTTTCTGTCAGTCAAAACAAAGCCCCATGTTGAGCGCAGTGTTTTAACGGAATATGCTCACACAATGAGCTCAGGTTACAGTCTAAACACCAACTTCAGCTGTTTTGTGAGTTGCACAGACCAAGCCTCCTCAGCCTTATTAGCATGCACCATATGGCTGTATGGTGGTGTAACAATGCAAACACAATGGCTGTGTCCACTGGCTGCCAGCATGCAGAGCAAGGTCAGTGCTAATTACTCTAGTCTAATCATGATTTCGAGGGATTATCTGACCCTTTGGTATTTTTGATTTCAAAAGGAAAATGCCATCTCAGATGTAGTTTCCAAATCCGTCCACAAATGTTTAGCTGGGAGCACATGTGGTTTAGTGAGAGGGCCTCCAGCTCGGGCCCTCCTGCACAATCAAACCACTTTAGTGGCCGCACAATGCACGCTCATCCTGGAAAACACGTGACAAAAAAACACAGTGAGTAAGAGTTGGTTCAGTCCAGCAGAGATACATAAAGAAGGAAAAACACCTGTTGAGCTTTAATGTTATAGACTAATGAGCTCTGTGCGTTTTTAATTTGCAGAAGAGTTTATCCACCTCGTTACAGACATCATCATGTCTCAGGACATAAAGGCTAATTGCCAAATCAGTGTTTTGTACATAACTGTAAATTATTAATTATTGTTGTTTTTCTATTTAAAGGATCTCCAGCTGGAAATAATAAAGTGGTTTCCCTTATTATTAACCACAAAATGACTGCTAATAACCCATTCATAACCCTAAAACTCACTCCCTCATATCAGGACTCGCGTTCTCATGGGACTTTTTCTTCTTTTTTTCAGCCTCTCTTTTATTTCGGAGTTGTTATCGTTCAACATGTTCCGTAATACTTTCATAAATCGTCTCCAATGCTCCAGAATGGTGAAATAATGGGCCCTGTCGGCCACCCGCATTTTACTGTGCTGTAAAAATAATGAAAGTCATATTGCGCTGCGGTTTCAGATCTGCAGGCAAACGGCACAAGTTTGAAGGAGGTCTTGGGATGTTTTCTAAATTGCTATGAATTTTCAATTTTTAGGGGGGTGGGGGAGTTATTTGGAGTGCGCGTGTTTTTTTGGAGCAATGTCGGCAGTTAATTTAGGGGGGATTTCAGCAAGTGTTGGGGGAAAATATACTTTTAGTTATGGAGTCAATATTTATCGAGCTGAGCACAGTGACATGTCACCTCGCCTCTAACAGATCAGCTCAGCTGAAACTTCATCACTGCTGCTGGGATTCAGTTTGTGACTCGTAAAGCCTAAATAATGACGCAGAGCACACCGACAAGCTCATGACACAAAATATAGTCCAAAATGTCGCTTCGTCTACAGTTTTTATTTTTAATCTAGATTTCTGTCATTAACAAAGCAGAATTTTAGGTACTGGTATCACTAGGGAAAAAAGTTCTAAATACATAAATACAATTTAAATAAACGTGTTTCTCCAAAGGCTCCTAATTCAATCACGATTAAATTAATACATTATTTAATTTAATCAAATTAAATACGAATGAATTAATAAACACAGATATAGAGGGTTTTTATTTTTTACTATTCACTGATATGATCTGGCTGTATCTGCATACAGACCTATTTCTGCACTTTATATTTACGCAAATTATTCATTCATTTATTTCGCCCAATTTATTATTAATTTTATTCTATCCACGTGTCCATCCACAGAGCGTTACTTCGAGGAAAAAAGTACGAAACGAAGACGGCAATTGGCTCATTAATTATTAACAATGATTATTTTAGGCGCGGCGAGTTTATTAATATTCTACAGCACCTTTCGACATGAAAAAGAAGACAGGTGCTGTACAGTGAGATACGAAAAAACAAACATTTAAGGCCTTAATAAAAAAAAAATTCAAGCAAAAAGTGAATGAAGCAGATGAATAAGAGTTAGTTGGGGTGCAAGATATAAATGAACAGTCCCATAATGTAAAAAAAACTGCAATGTGAACAGAAGGTTTTAAGTCGTGATTTAAAAGAAAAAAAGCAAATATTGTTTTATTTAATGCCAATGACATTTTTTGCATTTATTATGATAATCATCGTCTTTTTAAGATATGCATTATACTCCAGTTTCTAATCCCGGTAAAACCACCTGACCTGACCCGGTGGGTGAAGGTGTATTGATTTCCTCAGTGTTTCTGCCCCCGTGTGGTGCAGTGACACTTGTGTTTATCCTGCAAACATAACCGACACTAAACGCCTCAGTAAACTGGTGCATTTATCTGAGTGATCCTGCAGGAAAAGGAAATAAACACAACACTACAGCTTCATCTAAGTGGACTGCGGCTCTCATAATTAGCCTGTTACTATTATTATTATTATTATTATTATTATCATCATCAATAGCTATTACTACTGCTTCAGGTAGCAGTAGGAGTAGTACAGCATATTCATTTTGATTATAAACTCTAGTCATTTGCAGATTTGCTCACGTTGAGGTGATAATCCTTTGACTTTTGTGTTGTCTTTAAACGCCACACACCAATATGAGAAAAGCTGCCGGTATGTGAACAGTTACAACTAAATGGTGAATGCACATTATCATGTCTTCCTATTTTGAAGCAAATTTTCTTGCGGCATTGAAAAAAAAATATAGACTATATATATAATATTTTGAAAGTTTTCTCTAGCAAATTGTTCCCATGTTTGTTTCAGGCGATAGTGGCTGTCCACATTCCCTCTGCCAACATTTAACTGGCATGTACAGTGGTTTCTGCAGCTATTGAGAGACAACAAGCTCTGGATAAATACGTGTTTTATTATGCTGAATATAAATTTAGTATCTCTAAGTTTCCAGAACCTTAGAGCCCCTCTGATAGAGCTGAGTCTGTCCATAAATCTCCATTTTAATGAGGTTTTTCTTCCAGGGAGCCTCATCTTAGTGGATTTTATGACTTCATACATAATTATGATGGTAACTGTACATGATAACAGCTGTGAGAGGAAAGTGAGACCCAGGCTAAGTTCCTCTTGTGTTGCTGTGGAGTGAAATACAGGGGACGTTTTGTTCTGCAGGACATTTTATCAAATCACTTTGACGTATTAAAAAGAAAGAGGAAGCTGAGAAAGACATGAAATTCCTAACAAGATTCAGGAGGTGCTTATGTCAGATCGTGTTTGCTGAAGGAAGGGTAGATGTCCTCGTATGCAGGTGGAGGTGAACAGGCAGCGCCGCTCTCGTCAACACATCCTCTTTCATCCTCTGTCCTCTCGGTCCTACAAGGAATCAAACAAGCAGGCAGGATTTAAGACAAGAGCTGGCTAATATCCAAATGTTTACAGGCCCCATTGGTTATGCTTAAAGTTAGGAAGCCGATTGCCCTTTAAAAGAAAACACTGAGGCTGAGCAATTTCTCCCTTGATCATTCCTCTATTTGGCATTAACCAGTGGAAACACACTGAAACAGGTCAGAAGTTGTGACAACATAAGTGAGAGCTGGTGAGCAGAGCATGTGTTCAATATGATCAGGGCAGCAGTTTATAGTTATCCTAGGTTAACTGTATTATTCCTGCTGTCTGCTTTTATTAAAGTGAATTACTTTCCTGGAAACCTGCTGGGAGTAATCGTCTAAAAACAATAAAAGAAAGTGAAAACTTGTAACTTTCCAGTAATGGAATGCAGCTTTGCATTCAGCGGAGCGTCTGTCCAAGGATATTTGATTGGATTTCAAATACATGAGATCCTGCAATTAGTGGAAAGAAAGTTTGTTTTATGACAATACACAATGTTATGTTTCCCTCAGCACTTGGTTTAGGAACAGGTGGGAAAATATGATGAACCAGAAAATCATGCCACAATTAGCTTTTCCTTTACAAAGCACATAAACACTGTAAAATGTGTTTGATATGACGCTATAGTGTTAATTCTGTGCAGTGCAGGCCACATTTTGATGATACAGCTCAGCCAGAAAGACTGAAGTGAATATCAACACAGCTAAGAATGATTCAGTGAGAAACTATTTGGGTTTTAATTGTCCTCATTTCATTGACACAAGGCTTATTTTATTGTATGAAAAGCCTAATAGAGTGTTGCACTGATTATCTCTTCTCAACATTTTCCCCTCTTAACTAAACAGTTTTATTTTGTTACTTTTTCAGAGTGACCAGAACTTATGTGACACATTGTAAACCATAGTCATTTATGTGAATCAATATCAGTGTGTTGACTGTTATAAAGAGATTCATTCCACCATAATTGGCGGAGAGAGTACTGACGGCCAAAAACACTTTGGGCCAAGTGGAAAGTGATCCTGTGGTTAATAAGAAATGAACTCTGGCACACTCTGTTTTAATGAGAAGCTGTGAATGTTTAACACACTCACATCTGACTTAAAGGGACAGTTCAGATTTTTTGTAGTAGGGCTGTATGAGGTACTGATACATAGTCTGTGTATAACAGTAGATGTCAGTCAATACGTCCCCAGTTTGGAGAAGCAGACAGAAGCTAAGCAATGTACTGCTGTGGATGGGGGTCAGCACCAAAATGTATTTTAGATATCTCAACAAAATCCCACCTAAAAAAAATCAATATCAGCTTATGTGTACACTATACTGACAAAATTTTCACCGCTTTACCTTGCTGTCAGACAGCACAGTCCTTTGGCACTACATATTCTCAACTGTAGATCTTTCATATTCCTATGCAATAGCACAACTGTGCTGGAATGGGTGGATTAACTGAATGGGCCTAGCGGGCACAGGCCCAGGGGACCCCCTAAACTTCACCTGCAAAATGTCAGTTAAAATAACATCTTCGGACCAGGAGGAGATTCAAAATGGCCACAGAGAGACACAAAAAGACCGTTAAGAGATGCAAAGGAATTGCAAAGAGACAAAAATAACTACAAGACTTGGCAAAACAACCACAGGCACAGAGAGACCCAAACCAAATAACAGACTCAAGATTACCTCACAGAGGTTACAACATTATAAAATTACTACAAAAAAAACACAAAATGACCAAAAAAGGCACAATATTACACTAAAGAAAACCTCAAAGAGAAACTTACAACTACAAAGAGACACAAAACAACAACAAAAGAAAGAGTCAAATCCACCACTAATTCTAGCGGTGGTGGGGACAGTGGAGACAAAATGCCATTCCCTGTGGAGAGAAGAGGATACCTTTATGAACCAGAGTATAGGCTACAAATAAAGAAAGTTTACAGAGGGAGACTGAGCAGCTAAAAGAGAGAGATGCGTAGGAATACGTAAGTTCTACGGTTGAGAAAATGTAGTGCCAAAAAAAGGGCTCTCAAACGGAAAAATTAAGCAGTGAAAATATTATCGGTATAGCATCCACTTACAATGATTTTTACGATGAATTTTTTTTTTTTGGTAGGCCTTCTATTAAGTGGCTAAAATACATTTTGCTGCTGACCCCCATCTACAGCAGTACATTGCTTAGCCTCTGCGGTGGTACTTCTGTCTGCTTCTCCAAACTGGGAGCATTCCGACCTTCATCTACTGTATGTAATACATTAACTATGGATAAGTACTTCATACAACCCCACTTCAAAAAATCCAAACTATCCCTTTAAGACTGAGTTTCCTCCTCTGCCAGTTTTATGTGCTCTGGTGTCAATTTTGGGTAAAAAGCGAAACTCCTCACTGGGATCCTTTGCATGTTGATGACCTGTGTTTTGTTTTGTTTTTTAGGTGCATGCACCTGTCCTGTAAAACCACATGTTCATCATCACAGCATGTTTAATTAATGCAGGACCTCAGCAGGAATAAAACAGTTTCCTTTAAAAGGTGGAGACACATCTGTCACGTAAGCACCGTTCCCTACCTGCCTCGTCTGCGATCGTCTGCTGTTTCTGTGTTGTGAGCTGAGCCGCCTTCTTCTGCTGTGAATGCTGCATTATCCACGCAGCGTACAGCGTCATGTGGAGAACAGGCTGCAAGGATACCATTCACAGACCTGCCAGGCTGTAACCCAACGGCCTGGTGTACTTCCTGGGCTGTAAAGCTATACTGAGGTGGAATGCATAGCATTGTCGCTGCATTGTGTAACATGATTGGTTGATTTCTGCCACTTATCATACAAGAATGTCCTGCTGAGTTTTGCTCCATCACAGGCATTACAAGCACTTCTTCATCCCACTGTATGCAGGGCCAGCATGAGATGATCCCAAACTTGCAGACGCTGGTAAGAGCAAAAGTGCCTCCGACGGAGATCAAGATGGGGCCCAGCAATTGGGTCCACTCAAAGTTAGGATTGGATGTATACTGATACCAGCCCATGGCAGTGAAAGTGACACCCACAAGGGCTAGGAACACCCCTGAGAACAGCAGGACGGCTGCAGTCTTCTCACCATCCAACAAACTGTGTGACTGATGAGGGCGAAGAGCAGGTGTGATCACCCGAGCCGGGTCATCAGGTGGCCCACCGAGGGCTGCTGTTGGATTTCTAGCTCTGTTGGTCTCCATTACAGGCCTTTGCACAACCATGTTAGTCCAGAAACCTTGGTCCATGAGTCCCCTGGGTTCTGAAGCACGCTGCTTCAAACAGCCAAGTCAAACTGAATAAACACTAAGTAACTCCAAAGACACTTAATAGCCAAGAGGGCAAGTTATAAATTAAACTGCTCTTGAATTCTGTTTGTTGTAAGAACATGGTGTACCAGTATCAATCACCATTTTCAAATGGCAGCTTCTCTTTTTCAGGGTGTGTGAATGAACTCATGTGGACAACAAGATTACTATTGAATAATGGCTTAGTGAATTAGGGCAGATAATGGCAGAAAGGTCTGTTTGGAGAATTCATGGAACAATTTTAATGTCATAAACATACTGTTGCACAATAAAATAAAAGCATCCAGACACAAGACTGAACTATATTTACAATAATCCCTATATGGTTCATATTTTAGTCAGGTATGAGACATGTCAACGGCCCCCAGAGAGCATATCGTGAGGTATTAAGACCATGAGAGAAGATTTGGTGTGTTTAAAGTCTGTCTGAGAAGCAGAAAAATAAGAAGAAAGGGAGATTCCTGCACGCATAGAACGTGATCTGAAATCCACCTTGTCACATGTCATTTCACACAGACACGTCTCCCATCTGCGCTGTTATGCATAACTTATCAGTGACAGCTCGTGCTGCAATAGTCGAACAATCAGTCTAGCATGTTAAGTGGAGGGGCTTAAAAACACATCACGCTATACGTGTTACAGTCAGAGGCTAAATGAGCTGCACAAAAAGTGAAACCCACACGTAACACGCAGGCGTCAAGCTGAAAGAGCCTCCACACTTCACAGAGGGTGTCTGCTAAAGCTGCCTGTTCACTTATTGTATGGCAGGCTTTACTCTCTATTAGTTTGATTCTCCTTTAATGGCTGTGTGACAAAGCTTAATTTATGTTAAACTTGCTAATTAATCTATTCCCCCACTATAGTCTCATTTAGCAGTATTCAGTGTGTCTCTTCCATAGGCTGCAAACAGCTAGACATGTATGTGTGTGTGCTACAGTAAAAAAAACCCACCTATGTTCATGAATTTTTAATTCTGAATGCAAACACGGTGACATGCAAACATGTTTTTCAGTTGAATTTCATAGCAGTCTGCTCTTCTCCCAGCGGACAGCTTGCATTTGCCTACATAAAAGTACATCCGCCCTGTATTGCGTGTAACAAGTATGCCAATCTGAAAGCAGGATCATGTGCCGCTTATGGCAAAGCAAAACAAAAGGTCTTCAGACTATCAAACACACAATGCCAGTGGCTGATCAAACCTAACCTGTGTGTATCTGTGTCCTTGAGTGTGTGTGTGTCGGGCTGTCTTTATGTTTACCATAGCCTCAGCTCATTTCACTTGGCACTAATGAACAAAGGGACAGATAACTATACAAAGAATCCATATGAGCGCAGTGTTTAAAGAACCCCCCAGAAGTGAAGCTGCACAGATTCTTTCAATTAGCAAACTCCAAATATTTATAGACTGAACATTTCCTCTCTGGAAGGAAGGAGAGTTCTGTGTGTGTGTCTCTTGTTGACTCACACTGGGGTGTATTGATCCCCTGGGCTTATGCTTCATTTCACTTGAGCTCTGCCACCATTCTTTAAAAGCACATCTGTCTAACATCTCTATTTTTCACATCAGAAATAGTCACAAAGCAGCTACATGTTGAAAATCCAGTGCAAGAGGTTCGAGGACTATTGTTCAGTATTAAATAATTATAATACCTCCCAGATGTTGCTTTATAAAGGATAAGATACTAACAGATTTAGAGAACCCTCACTCTTCCTACAACCGTCCCCATTTCCGTCATGCATCAAGTCATCAAAGCTGCACAATGTACCCCTAGATTTATCCCTCATTTCACCTGGTGGAGTCAATTTCCTTAGTGTGAATGGTGTTCTTGTCTCTCTCCTTCCATGTAAACCTTGTCCATGTCTCCTCCTCTTCTGTGTTAACAGGATCCTTGTCTCTTTTCCTTCTGTGTGAATTGTGTTCTTGATTATTTTCCTTCTATGTGTGTGATGTCCTTGTCTCTCACCTTCTGTGTCAACGGTCTACTTGTGTCTCTCCTTCTGCATGAATGTTGTCCTTATCTCCTCTACTTCTGTGTAAATGTCCCTCTCTCTTCTTTCTCTGTGTGAATGGTGTTCCTGTCCCTTTTGCAGTGTGTGAACGTGGTCTATGTATTTTCCTTCAGTGTGAATAGTGTCCTCATCTCCTCTCATTCAGTGTAAACAGTGACATTGTCTCTTCACCATCTCTATAACTGGTTTTCTTGTCTTTCTCCATCTGTGTGAACAGTGTCCCTGTATCCTCTCCTTCTGCGTGAATGTTGTACTTGTCCTCTGCTCTTCTGTGTAAGTGGTTTCCTCGTCTCTTCTCTTTCTGTGTGAATGGTGTTCTTGTTTCCTTTCCCTCTGTGTGTGTCTTGATCTCTTTCCCTCTGTGTGAACAGTGTCCTTGTCTCTCTCCTTCTGTGTGAATGCTGTCCTCATCTCTTTTCCCTCTGTGTAAATGGCATTATTGTCTATTTTCCTTCTGCATGAATGGTGTTCTTGTTTCTCTTCTGTGTGAATAGAGTCCTTATCTCTTATCCCTCTGTGTAAATAGCATGCTTGTGTCTTTTCCTTCTGTGTGAATGATGTTCTTGTCTCTCCTTTGGGTAAACAGTATCCTTATCTCTTTTTCTTTTGTGTTTATGTCTCTTTTCTGTCTGTGTAAATGGTGCCCTTATCTCATTTCCTTCTGTGTGAACAATGTCCCTGTCTCTTCTCCATCTCATTAAACAGTGTCCTTGTCTCTTGTCCTCCTTCCGTTTGAAGGATGTCCTTATCTCGTATCCCTCTGTGGAAATGCTGGCCTTGTTTCTCTTTGTATGAACGGTGTCCTTGTCTCTTTGCCTTCTTCTTCTTTCGTGTGAATGTGTCCTTGTCTCTTTTCTTTCTGTCTGAATGGTGTCCTCATCTCTTCTCCCGTGGGGTTTTTCTCTTTATGGTGTCTTCATGTTGAAAAGGAGGTCATGTGGCTAAGATTCTACCCATTTTAGCAGCACCTGGGAGTGTTTGACGTCCTTCTGGATCTATATTCTTCATGTATATTTGCTATCTATTCATCTTAGTTCATCATTCAGATTTTCCATACTATAATTTTATTATTGTTATCTATTGCATGCCTGTCTGTCCTGATAAAGGGATCCCCTCTTTGTTGCTTTTTCTGAGGTGTCGTCTTTCTCTTTATGTCTCATTAAAAGGTTTGTTGAGTTTTTTTCTTATCTGAATAAGAGGTCTAGGATGGAGGATGGAGGATGTCAGATGATGTACAGATAGTAGAAAACAGTCAAGATGATAATCTTCCCATGAAGATGATGTTTCCTCTATATAGTGTACATAGTCTGTCATGCTCACATTTCAAGGAACTTGTGTTCTTCTCTGTCACATTTGTGGAGAGGCAATACAGTTACAACAACAGATTTGCTTGGGCCAGTAAAGGAGGGCCAGAGGATCACCATAGGAATTAAGATGTGACCACTTCTCAGTGACCCCCCTCCCCCAAACACACTCACACACACATGCTTACCATGACAAATAGCCTGTGACATGCCTCTGTGAACATGGCACGGAAGGGTCCACTCCCTCTCCCCAGGGCTGATACTGGAGTCTACCAGTGGACGGGACTGATGGGCAAATTCACAGAAGGATTGCGCAGCTTATGCGGCCATTAAACCTGAACAAACAAGACAAAAAGGAACCGTGTAATTCTCAAAGCACCTGCAAAGGGTGAAATGCAACTGTGCTGCCATGCCAATAGCATCTTGGCGCTCCTGTGCTATTTGCATGTATTTAAATTAGGTAATATGCATGCATTTGGTGCAAAATTGGCTCCTTTCAATGCAAGTGAGCCTCATTGAAAAACAGTCCAATTAACAGAGATCAGCCACACACTTTTACAGAAATTTTTAGTGTCTTCACAGACTAAGTGGTAACTAAAGTGCATTTAAAAGTATGAGTGGGTGTCATGTCCAGACTTCACACTCAGTGATTATGGCAGCAAAGATTCCTTGCCTTAAGTTTGGAGGAATGCCTCTGCACCTTGCTGGTCAGGACCTGTGGCTCATAATCTGGAAATTTCACTTTTCTTTTTTTCTCTGCCATTGTTCTGCCAACTGTGTTCTTGGCACAAAGGCAACATTTATACTTTGCCACATGGATAATTGCAATCAGACACAAAAAAGGGAAAATTGCACTCAGCTGCAAAACTTTACAGGGATTTTTGCGCTGTTATATCATTATTGCAATATCTATTGTGAATCCAGTTGGGTTTGTCAGTGTGATCAACATGATGTGCTATCAACGGCCACAAACCATTCTTTGTGAATCTGCCTGTGAGTTACTCCTCACTGGATCTAAATTCCACTTCCAGTGAATCATTTCACTTTTCTAGCAGTGGTCAGGAAAAAAATTACTGTGACATCACAACAGTACATAATATTTCCATGTCTGTCTGTTTGCAGTTCATCATCTCTGCCGAACCCTGGGCTTAACATATCACATGACTCAGTGTCTTGAATGTACAAAAGAAACAGAGGGATGAAAGCATGTACAACTGTGCACCAGCTGACCAAGATGCACAATTTAATCACTGCCAGCTACAACTGAGTGTGTTTATAAAATAAACATTCAGGTTGTGTTTGGGTACAATAAAAAAGAAGACAGGAAGACCCTCTATTTAAATGACAGCATCCCTATGGAGACAGCGCTTGGAGTGCAAAAATTTCATTGCAAAGGTCAATTTATTCCTCTCTCAAAGCAGTGGTGCCCCCATAAAATTTTTGATAAGGATGGCTAGCTGGGGCCACTGAAAATCTTGGGGTGGCACTTCAAAACCAAAAGCCATAACTGAATTTCAGGAATTCTATAATGTTGTTGTAGTAGGCTAGTTGAAAACTATGCCTGTATGGGGAGTTAAGGAGTCGCATGCTGACATACTTGTGTTTATTATTTTACAGTTAAAGTTACTAATTATCTTTTGTGCACAGACTAACACCAGTACGTTTAAGATTTTAAAGGAAAATTTCGGTTTATTTCAACCCGTCTCCTATCGTCCTTAATTTGTTTCAAGTGACTAGTGACATAGAAATAATAGTTAGCATGTTAGCCGTTAGCCTAGATAAAGCCGTAGCGTCAGACCTGTTAAAACGTAATTGAACGAGCATCCTTTCAAGTGCAAAGTTAGTCCACTAAACAAGCTTTTTCTCCACAAAGACCGCCTCATATCGTTAGGATAAATGTCAGAGAACATATAGAGAACGACATGTAAACGTGTTGTCTTACCTTACCGGTGTGGTGCCATGTTTGTTTACCATTTAGCTAAGGCTGCAACCGGTCCCATTCCTTGCAACAGAGGCATTCCTCTTCTGTGGGCACTGGGGTACAGCATTCACAGGTAATGTTACACCACCAATCTCCAGAGCTACGCAGCCTTCCAGCAGCCATTCCTCCTCTCTCGTCCTCTAACGTTACCTGTTGTGCCTCTCTCTCTGTCTCTCTCCTCCTCCGTTCTTTAATTTCACGAAGCTCTTGGTCAGTGTATTCTGGCTCAAATAAATAAGGGCGGCCATCAAACTCTGCAAAATCAAATTCCCCCTCCACAAAGTCGAAGTCTGGCAAAAAGTCAGCCATTATTCTATAAATCTTTCATAAAATAAATGAATGAACTTTTCAGGCTACTGTCCGGTTCTGCCTTCCAGCTGCTGCTGTTTGTTCTCGCGAGATTTCAGGCATGGTATGAGATCGCTGCTTGTTCTCGCGATATTTCGGCCGCGCTTTGGGAAGCAGAGCTAAATGGTAAACACACCGTAAGGTAAGACAACAACTCTTAAGATCACCTAAATGTGGGATGTTAGTATATAGGCTTTCCACATCGAGAGTCGATGGCCGCCCTTATTTATTTGAGCCAGAATACACTGACCAAGAGCTTCGTGAAACTGAAGAACGGAGGAGGAGAGAGAGAGAGAGAGAGAGAGAGAGAGAGAGAGAGACACACAACAGGTAAGGTTAGAGGATGACAGAGGAGGAATGGCTGCTGGAAGGCTTTAGCTCTGGAGATTGGTGGTGTAACGTTACCTGTGAATGCTGTACCCCAATGCCCACAGAAGAGGAATACCTCTGTTGCAAGGAATGCAGCCTTAGCTAAATGGTAAACAACAAACATGGCACCACACCGGTAAGGTAAGACAACATGTTTACATGTCATTCTCTATATGTTCTCTGACATTTATCCTAATGATATGAGGCGGTCTTTGTGGAGAAAAAGCTTGTTTAGTGGACTAACTATGCACTTGAAAGGATGCCCGTTCAATTACGTTTTAACAGGTCTGACGCTACGGCTGTATCTAGGCTAACGGCTAACATGCTAACTATTATTTCTATGTCACTAGTGACTTGAAACAAATTTAGGACGATAGGAGACGGGTTGAAATAAACCCAAATTTCCCTTTAAGTTTCACAGTTATCCTATTTTAATTTGTTTTGTATCTAAACATGTTTGTAGATTTATTACTCTTCAAGTAGGCTGATTATCCTTTTCCTGAATAAGACAAATATACAGCTGTATTTGAAGGAGTACATTGATTATAAGGAACAAAACATTCACAGGGGAAAAAGGTATCTTAAGTTTAGAGGAGACTCATTGGTACCCATGAAACCCATTTTCATTCAGATATCTTGAGGTGAGAGTTCAAGTGGTAGCGCTATAGGGCCACTATGAAGTGCCTTCCTTATGCTGCCTTCGCATTCTTACACAGGACCAAACAACAGCAGCACTGGCCTCTCCATCGCAGAATCAAAAGAGGTGTGACAGGCGTGACTTGTGTTACACAACAGCATCAACCTTTAGTGAGACAGATAACATATGCACTGGCAGTGCTTCAAGAACAATAACAATGGCATAACATGACAGTAACAATAATTTACTGTCTCCGTTGAATGGCCGCTAATCTCGTCCTCTGCTGGGAGGGTAAGAAGCTCCTGGACCTCATTGTCCTCCCAATTTGCAACATTTTCGTCCAGTCTTGTTCTTCTTTGAGTTAGCTGTTAACTGCTACAAGGTGCTTTTTAAATCTCTTAGTGGTGGGTCGCACACATAACATGTCGTTGCAACATCACACCCATCCTGTCCATCTTTCTGCAATTGAATCATCTATACAGAACAGCAGGGCAGTGAGGCAGCATGATGGTGTGAAATTCCTGCCAGGAAGAGGCAGTGTAAAAGGGGCTTTTGAAAATGGCCATTTGTTCCCTTGGTAAAATTTAGCTTAATTTTGGAGTGGTAATTAGCCCCCTTCCTGACAAGCTATGAAGACATGGTTGGTACCAATCAATGCCTTTGTTACCTTGTCTAGTTTCACAAGATGCCATTACTTTCATGGGGGCCACAGCCTCTTGAAGACAGCAATGTGGGCCACGGCCCCCCTGGCACCCCTTTTGGGACACCACTGTCTCCAAGGGACATTGAAAGACTAGTCCATAGATACACACCAGGGTGTCGACCACAAATGGTCTTCTCTTCAGTTAATGGTGAGAGTGGGAGCACACCTGCATATACTATGAGCTGTTTCCATGCCTATCTGAACCGACACCTACAAAACTAATCTGTTACAAATGCACATGTGCATATGTCTTATATGACTGATTGACTGATTAATTGGTTGTAAAGCTGGTGATCTGCCGGTGTCAGTCAGATAAAAGCAGTTTGTCTAAGTCCCTTTGAAATGATAAATTCCCTGTCACTTTTGTTAGCAGTAAATTGTGTTCATGTTTTTTTATTGCCAGAGGGAAACAGTTGACAGAGTTCTGCTTGCTGAGTGGAAAATGTGACAGATGCCTTTGGATGTGTGTCTGACATGTTCAAGACTATGAGTTATTCTACAGAGGTCGTCTGGGTTTTTGAGCGAGCAAGAGAAACAGAAGAGAAGAATCCACATTAATGCAATAAACTTACACCATCCGTGTTTGTTCAGATGGTTTTCCTCGTGGTGAAGAGGGAGATCAAATGGGCACATCAATTCTAAATTGTCCATAAATGTTACTGATGTGGGGCTCGCTCTCTGGATTGTAGAATAACTCAAGTCTATGGCTCCAGTGGGCCTTTGGACAAACATAACTGTGATGGTGGACAACAAAGACTAAATGCTCCCTCTGCTCCGACTGTTTCACGGAGCTGATTCTGACGTTCAGACTCTCTCAATCGATACCAGACACAGGCCGCGCAACCATCCCAGAACCTAGAAGTTCCTGTTTTAAAGGAATAGTTCAACATTTTGGAAAATACGGTTATTTGCTTTCTTGTCAAGAGTTAGAGGAGAAGATTGATCCCACCTTCGTAGGTCTATGCTAAATGTAGCTGCATTCGGCTGCCTTAGCTTAGCACAAGACCAGAAATGCACTTAATTTCGTTGTACTCATACATTGACAATAAAGATTCTATTCTATTCTATTCTAAATGTTGAAACAGCTAGCCTCTCCCAGTTCTAAGTTGATAAGCCTATACCAGAACCTCTAAAGCAGACTAATAAGGATATTATATCTTGTTTGTTTAATACATAACAACAAAAACCAAAGTGTACAACCATTCTCTGTTTTATGAGGGAGTTATGTGGCAGACTATTCTTTAAAAACATTTTGGGAAATATGGTTATTCACTTCTTGTTGGGGGTTATGAGGGTTAAGAAAAATGAACACTTGAACATGTATCAGCGTGATAAGAACTACCTAAAATGACAACTCAATCATCTTTGGAAGCAATTTATTTGACATGTACTCCAAGTAGATGTCCTGTCTGCTAACATGGAGGTGGCAGGGTTTAAGACCTATACTGCAGCCAGCCACCAGGGGGGTGATTGAGATGTTTTGGCTTCACTTTTGGGGAGCTGTCATGTCATCCATCTTTACTATACAGCGGTTGGCACCCTCGCATTAGTTGGGTTACCATCCAAATGCCATGCAAATCTTAACCAAATTTTTTGGAAAGTCAGCAAAAGAAAATGCAAATTAGCAGTAGGTGGTGCCAACTCTTCAGTCATGGGTGCCACTGCACTTGGTCGCATTCACCTTTTATTGATACACTAACTTTTCCATCTGCCCCAAGCGTTGAAACTTTGTTGTGATATTTTTTTTCTGAGTTTTTGACATTTCCACCCAGGCCACATGCAAATTGAAAATGCACATGAAAACAGGTGAATGGAAACCCACTTACTGATAGCTAGATGCTCAAGAAATAGTCCTGCACATAACCCAGTCATCCCAGAACCCACATTTTTCTCAGTCTTAATTTTTCAACATTTTAGGAGTTAAATGAGAAGACTAATATCACTTTCATGTCTGAGAGTGGTATCAATCTTCTCATCTAACTCTTTGCAGGAAAGCAAATCATGTTGAATGATTACTTTAAGCTCTTTCAGTGTCTCCCCTGCTACCTGTACAGTCCATAAACTCAAATTCACAGATCCGGTCAAGTTGTATAAAACGCCTGTCCACACACAAGAGTCTACATATGGACCAACAATGTTTTTGGAAATGACTTCAGCTCACATATCTCACTTTGGCCTGTCTGAATAAGATCATACACAAGAGACTCTAAGATCTCTTCCTCTCCGCCTGAGTGAGGCGGACAGGGAGAAGTCAACACTGATGGCTCACACATGTGGCTGTGAGGAGGCAGCTCAGACAGTGTATTTCAAACAGCAAGGAGGAGGTCTTGAGGCAGAGGGACACAAGGCATGACTGAGTGTATAAATATGCACAAGGTGTTGATGTAGTGCTGAGCGTGTACGCACAGTCATGCATATATCCTCCTCTGCACAGCACCACATGAGGCTCTCTCAGTGCAAACAGTACATTAGTAACACGTGTGGACTGGTGTCTTCAAGATTTGTTTTCATGTCCTATCGTCTTGCATGTATGGATTAAAGTCATTTTAAAACACTTACAATAGATTTACTGTTGTTCTTTTGTATCTCAAGTTCTGACTTGTCAACATACAACATTTCATCAGTAACATCTGTATGTTTTGGGGGAATTTAGAGGGTTTTAAATTGTCAATTCACCTCAAGATGACTTTTTTTTCTTCTGTCCCTGACTGCTACATCAGGTAATGCAGGTAATTTCAGTGTGATGTTTCAACCTTTCCACTCAGCACAAATTTAAGTCTTTCAGATGTCTTTCTTTGTTTGCTTTTGGATGCACTGACTGCAGTGAACTCTATACAATAGTCTCTAAAGCTCACCTAGTCACTTACAAACTGTCTAAATGGAAAAATAGGCAACTGTAGCTCTATGGGTTAGAGAGAAATACACTATTTTTTTATGTGCTTTTAAGAGAACTGACACGTTAACATGTCATCATGACCTATTGATTGGACTTATTGTGCATCCCATGGTGGCCCAACATTGCAAAGAAGCAGAGGGCTGAAAATGAAGCTAATGTAGAGGTGCCAAAACCTTCAGTTCCTCTAATGGCCACTTGTTGCTGACTCCAAGAGAGAGTCAGTTCTCATAGACCCCCCTGTGAAAATGCCCAGTCTAACGGTGGACATAAAGAGGTGAATTTTTATATAACTCACCTGTTTAAATTTTATCGAGGCTTCAAATGATGCATAATTTAGGGTGGGCCTCTTTGACTGACAGACTGTCTGCAGCTTGTGGAAACTCTCAGGAACAGCGTGGGGTTTTGGAGCCCAAAATACTTTTTCCCATAGACTTACATTGTGGAAAAGATGTCTTTAAAATCAGTGGATACATTTTTTTGCACCTCATCACCCCAGCAAAATGACTTATTTCACTATCACATTTTGATCCATTTGTTCCAATAACATTTCAGCTGCAAGTTTAAATTCTTTCTTTTCTTTTCTTCTTATTATTATTACTATTATTTTTTATCTCCATTGAAGTTAGCTGAGTGGCTAGTGTGCTTGTTCTATGGGCCCCACAATGCAGAAGATCCATGTAAATTTCATAGGAATGAATGGGGGCCCACCTACAAAGCTCTCTTTTGGCTCCAACACAGCTCCACCCTCTCGTCCAAATATGGTCACTTCTGGATCCAAAAACCCAAGATGGTGACAGCCAATATACCAAACTCAAGGCTTTAAAACAGGAGTCCACAAACAAATCTTTGACATCATGGTTGCTATGTCCATTATTGTTATACAATCAGTGGGTGGAAATCGAATTGAATCGAATTGAATTGATCTGAACTGAATTGAAATGAACTGAATTGAACTGAAATGTTTATTGATCCACAATCAGCTATCTCGTACACAGACGAGTGCTGTTCTTCCTGTGGTCAAAATTACAAATTGCATATCATTTTTAGACATACAAGCATGCATTCATACAGCATACAACACAAACAAAAATATTCAATAAAAAGAGGAAATGAAAATCATTATTTGATTTAAGTTGGTTATATTCTGATCAACTCATAGTCTGAGAACCCTTACGTACTTATGAGGTCCAAAAGAAAAGGTACATAGCCTCTTTTAAAAGAATAAAAGAAAAAAATTCATGTAACACCTTGTGTAAACAAATACAATTTCAATTTGATTTTAAAGGCCATCTTACTTGTTTCATTAACCAAAAAATGTGGTAAAGAATTCCATGCTACCATTGTAGTGCAGTGTTCTCTGTCTGGCCCCTGTCTTATAAGCAGGTAGCAGAAATCTCTTCTCTGATGACTGACGTGTTTGCTGTTACTATATTTCTAACAAAACTAACAAGAGAGTAGTGTAACCTACTTTTAACTGGTAACCAATTCAACTTATTAAGCATCTCACATACTCTAGTTCTGTATGAGCAGTTGAGCACTATACAAGCAGCTTTGTTTTGAGCTATCTGTAGCCCATTAAGATTATTTTCTGATGTGTTGGACCATGTGACTGTGCAGTAATCAAACTGAGATAGGACTAAGGCTTGCATTAATTGTTTAATCAAGCATCCTGGTAAATAGGTCCTACAATATCTAATTGCAGCCATCCCTCTACCCATTTTCTTCAACATGAATCATGGCCTCTTTCGGAGAAAAACTGTGCTCCTTATTTCACAGATTTGTGTTTCTATGAAGTTCAAGCATTGGTATATTTGCTTATTCTCAAGCAGCTTTCACTGTTTTTATATTGTTGAAAAAAAACATAGGCAGTCTGAACGTGACCAACAATCTTTAACTCACTGTACTTAAAAAATGCTCCAATAGTGTCCATAATTACTATTTATACTTTAAATCTGTTGTTCATAGGTGTAGGTTTAGGGTGGGGGACATGTCTCCTCAATATTTAAAACATGTATACATTTGCCCACCCCCCAACCAATAACAACATGAAAGTAGCAGAGGACTTTTATTTTTAAGAATTATAAGACATTTCCACCTTAAATGGCTGCAGAAAATTGGTGCATAAAAACTCACCAGAGTGCAGGAAATTAAGTGTTTGACACTCAAAATTTCCTGGGGCAGGACACCCAACCCCGTTTCATGTGTGTCTCCCCATACATGTAACAAAACCCACACCCTTGCTGGTGTTAACAAGGCTGCCGGTTTACATAGTAGCAGCGGTGCTTTAAGCTAAAAACTAACATCACATGGTCGAAGCGCTAACCTTTGCTAATTAGCACATAAAAAGAGATAAAACTGAGGCTGATGGGAATGTTGGATGAATTAATATTCTGACCTGATGGTGCTAAGGGATCACTAAAGTCATTAGTCTACATTGACTAGGTAACATGAATATCTGTACTTAACCTTTGTGCTAGTCCAAGTCTCCGGGACCATTCAAATTTTACAAAAAGAAAATAACATGATTAAAGCTCCTATTTTATCCTCATGAGGCTAAAAGAAACCACACAGAACACACTTAGTCATTTTAATATATTTGTATATATTCATATATTACACATTTAATACAGGCACGATGAGAAATCATAAAGTAGAGACAAAAAGTGGCTGAGATATTGGTAAAAATGTACAATTTATGAGAATCATTTACACAGTTTTGCTCTCTTTAAACTCTGTTTAATACAACATACAAAGACAGAAAGGATGTGAAAGTGACGGGAAGAAAGGAGCCTTGTAAGTTTATTTTGTGTGAGTTTTGTAGGGACAGCAAGAACCAGCTTGCTTTACTGAATACAATTACAGAACCTGTGTCTGTTTTTTAATGCATTCGCCTCATCTGATCAAAACCGCTGATATAATTCATTAAGAGAAAACACAAAGTGACATGTTGGTTTCTCTCTGTACAAATGTCTGGTGCTACAATTTCAGGATTTTATGTAAACTCAATTGTTTAAAAGACCTTCAAACATTTGGCTGATTATAGTTCAGAGTGAGATACAAAATTAGCTTCAACAGACACAAATGGACATTTCGATTATCCATTTAGGATTAATTTCTAGGTCATTATCAAAGGCTTGAGTCTTAAACCAGAATCATACAAAACATTAAAAACATTAAAATCTGGTGATAATCATCCCGGCCAGATATGATGAATGAAAAACAAATACACGATCAGTTTCCACATACGACACTGGATGAATCAAGTATGGATATGAGTTTAAATCACCAACGAACCAGTCAGCTCACAAATTACAATGTTCTATAGCACAGCGGACAGTAAAAAATAAGCCTGATGTGAAAAGTTATTCTCTAAAATCTTATCTGAGAGGTCAGTTGGCAACATGATGCACAGTGTATGAAACAGGTTAGGGTTACTCCTGCCCCAAAAAGTTTCATCAAATTTCAATCACAGCTTCCACACAACTAGATGCATCTCCAGACAAGTCACATACCAGCATGTTAACCAATTTAAAGGGTAAGTTTGATATTTTTCAACCTGGACCCCTTTTTTTCTCCATGCTTTGTTTCTAAGTGACTAATGAGATACACAGTTTTTGAAACTCGCACTGTCAATGTACTTCCACTATGTGTTTGTTTTGACAGGCTTAGACAGTTATTTTAGGAGGCTGACAACATTATGGAAAGGATCCCTACAGAGGCAGACCTTTTTGTTTAACCAGCAACAGCCCTAAAATTTCTATTGCCGACCCCCAAAACTCTTTTAAACAGTGATTTTATCGTAAAACACACTTCATTCAAAGTCATCAAAAACAAAATAAAATCACAAAACCGTCTTGGCTGGTCTTTCCATACTTCCAACAATCAAAAACTCTGGATTGATCGAAATAAACCCTTAATTCACCCAGTGAGGTGTGAAAATATGGTGCTTACATACACGCTTTAAATACTGTTTATTTAAATGGAGACTGGTGGGTTTGATGATGGCGATTTCTGGGCCATTTCTAGTTAAACAAAAAGGATCTTCCTCTTTAGCAAAAAGGTCGACCTCTGTAGGGATCCTTACCTTACAGAATAACGACCTGAGCCTGTCAGTGGCAAAAGCAAGCATTTTTGGTGGACGTAAATTGATCGTGCAAACATGCTTTTGGTAGTTACATTGCAACCTGTTTTGCCGCAGTCAGCTGTAGTGTTCTAGCTCAATACTGGACCAGTTTCAAAAGGTTGCTCCCATTAGTCACTGAGACCCCAAAACCTGGGATAATGTGGTCCAGGTTGAAAAATACCAAACTAACTCTTTGAGGATCATTACATGGTTGAGGTCAATGAAAAACATAAAAATACTCCATGGAGAAGTACAACAGCCTCTACAGCAGCAGCCTTCATTAGTAAAAGACAAGAATGAAGCACCAAGAGTCAAACGTGGCAATTTTCCATCCACCCATCCATTTTCTATACCCATTTGTGCTGTTCATAGTTGCAAGAGGCTTATCCCAGCATGCACCGGGAGAGAGGCAGGACAGGTCAGTAATCCATCACAGGGCAATGGCAGTTCTGTGTCACAATATTTAACCACAGTCAGCAACACTGGATTACTCAGTGTCGAGTAGTTGCGGTAAGGCATTTGGATCATTAATTTGGCCTTATTGTGCTACTGCTCACTTACATCGTCTACTGCACAGTGAGTATTCAAGAAGTTAATGTCAACCGACGCATGAGGGAAAAAGACAAGATATAAAAGAGTTTGGTGATCAAATTCAAATCACAGAAGGCAAACATGACTCATTCATTTGTGGAAGACAGTCTGGTTTGAAAAAGAGGAGACATTTTCCCTTCAGCATCCAAATAAAAAGGCGTAAAAAACACAACTGGCACATTGTTGGTGCTATTCTCATTGACTGTGCTGTAGTATACAAAAAAATGGGTTAGAAGTTTAGAGAAAAGTTAGATTCAGGCACATTTCTCCATTAATAGGGCACAAAAGTGTGATTAAGAAAACACTGCCAGTTAAAAAAAGGCTACAAGTTAAATTTGGGGTAATGTCCCTTGATTTTTTTTAAAGTATCCAACATTTGACACAATGTTTTACAGTAAAGATTGCTGATATTTTTTTCTTATAAAGTATAAAAATTAAAGGCTTAAAAATGTAAGTAAAAAAAAATACAAGCCATGACTGAAAGGGGAATTTACAAGGGAAAAAGTTCAATTTTAGAAAGACTACACTGATCACAAACCCCATTAGGGGTGATTGTTTAAGAAACTGTGCATTTTACCACAGAGAAATGTAGCTTAAATCTAGAAACCCAAATTTGGGTAAAACATTGACGTTCTTTTTTTTTTTTTGCCTTATTGATCCACAGTATAAGAAGAGGCACTGAGGTCAGATTTTTTTTTGCATTTGTTTGAAAGCACTTCAATGTTATCTTAAGAGATCAAGCTTGTGCCATAAGTGTGTGAGTACTGCTGAAGACAGATTCTACCTTCATTGCTTCATTGCACACGATGAAAAAAGACAAATTGTAGAAGAAGAAAAGATCAGTAAACAAAACTGATTTGAGTGATGAGTCAGAGCTGGTCGAGCAGAATAATCAGTGTTAATATTTACAGTTTGGAGGGAGAAACCTTTTCCTCTCTTCCATGCGGACATGGTTTTGTTTTATATTCCTTATAGGCTCTTGAAAAATGAATATAAGAGGAAGAAGAGCATCTGAAAGATTGTTAGTGCACTATTTTTTCTTTTTTTTATGATTTCAAATACAATATAGATTTATATCTAATCCATAAATTGTTTCTATACAAAAGTGAATTGATCAGAAAGCATTATTAGACTTCATATCTACACATTTCCTGAAAGCTCATCTTAGTTTTCTTTTATTCTTTTTTCTTTTTAACAGTGTTCAGTACTCAGTGCTGTTTTATTGTAGTGAGATTCTCGCCTCCCGGGCAAAAGCTCAGATGGATCCAGAGGTTCAGGAAGCCTTGCAAAGTTGCTTTTGTGTTAAGAGATTTTTTTTATTCTTGAAACCAGAGTGGTGGGTCACCTCAGCAATCTGCCATATAACGTCCTGCAGAGAAGAAGAAAAGATGAGCCGTTTGAGTTAGTGATGCATTAAATATACCAGTATCACATATGTATGGATGATCTAGCGTACCACATACCTGTGGCAAATCTCTTCTTGCTGAGAGAAAGTCTGTATCCAGTTCCCTGCAGCTCCATGTCCACTCCTGACAGGGTGCTCCCCTCATTCATAAACTGTACTGCTAGAGTGGAGGGGCTTGATGGACCGTCTGACAGTTCAAACTTGGCCCTCAGGGTCCCAGCGCCTGGGGTCAAACACAAACAAATACACTCAATGACCAGCAACTGACCCTTCTCACCATGCACATTCTTTACAGCATTTCGAACAAACTGTCTCTGATTGTTAACAGAGAAAAAGATACCTTCATTTTCAGACTTTTCCGAGATGTCACTCAGCTTCCACAGACACTTATTCTGCTCGGAATTCCTAAAACAAGACAAAGAAATGAGCTACTTCTGTTGAACTAAGATAAAAATGTTTCACTTGTTGATATAGCAAGCACCACGTCTTACCAGATGGAGTTGGGCAGAGACTGCATGCCGGTGACTCCTCCATCAACAGGCACTAAGATCTGCACGTTGGAAAGCGGACCAGGGATGGCCATGGACTCCGGGTTGTAGCGGTAGTCTACCCGCAGTTCTGATGCACTCGGTGTACACTTCCAGTATATGGCCAGGTTGAGAGGAGTGGAATGGATCCCGTCAGACTGCACCTGAACACAGCAGGAATGACAAAGCTGCTGAGTGGTGTTCCTAATATCCTCAGCTGCAATGAGACTACGTGAGACCATGTTGGATGACCATACACTAGAAGACTTTCTAAAAGACTTATGTCTGACACACTCTGGCATCTAAAGCCAATGTGAGTTCTTAGTCACAGACTATAAGATTTAGCATAGACTGGGGATCTTGCTGGTTTACTATTTGCAAGACTACAGCTAGATTCCTTTTGAGATTATTTCCAATCCTGCTCCTGGTGGAAAATATTACATTTCTACTGCTTCCCCAGAGTCCCCTCCATGTTTACTGTCCACCTGGTTCGCTGCTTCCAGCTGTTTTTTGTTGACAATGCTCTCGTCAATGAATTTTAGTATTTACATGAGCCGAGACCAGAAACTTAAAATAATATTAAACATGTTTGATTTTGTCAGAACGTCAAGAAAAAAATTGACTTAAGACAGGTGGGACTGAGCGCAGCAACTGTGGTAAAACTCTCATAATTTAATCATGACATTGGAATTTTGTGAATTACTTGCAAAGTCATTTGGTGTAAGGCTGGCATAAAAATTTCAGCATATCGTTTTTACACTAACAGCTTTAGTTTTGTTTGCTGTGTTCAAGGAACAAATGCAAGTGCAAAGTTCATGAATTGGCAGCTGACTCCGTGTGTTTGTTTTACACCTCGATGAGCTTATATTTCATTATATTCTTAGTTGTTTTTTTTGATCCACCACTGCTAAACTGAAACAACGATTTATTTGTCAAGAGAAATCATAAAAAGCAGAGCCTGATTATGGGGTGGCAGGCCGGCCTTTAGTGGTTTGTGAGGTTGAGAGCCATGTGGAGGGCCAAGGCTTGATGCATGATGACAGTGTGGCCGAACCAGCTGAAGAATCACTTTATGAAATATTTAACCCCTCAATGAGCTCTTTCAACATAAAGACAAACATGATATCGAGCTCTTCCAACTGTAACCTACATAGTAAATTTACACTAAAAAAAAACACTAAAGGCAATGTAAATAAAAAGTCCCTAACAGTCACAATACTTTAAAATCCTTCATAGCAATAATGGGTTTGGAGTTATGTGACTATTAGGTTTCTTTCTATTTTTATATTGTATTGCTGGCGTTCTCTGATTGGTGGATTTTTATCCTGGGTGAGAGCCTGTAGTCTGTATAGCATGTATGGTGCTAACAACTTGGATTTTATAAGTCAAGCTTTCACAATATGACTTTTATGCATGATTAAATAAAATATAAACTAATGGAATAATGTAATTAAGCAAATTCTAACATATAAAACAGGCTTTTTTTGGTTTGTTTTAAAGATGATGTCATCCAGCGGTGGCATTTTGCGTGTGAGGCTACAGAACATTAAGACCAGGCCTACAGAATGCAGCTGAGGTTTAAACAAGACTATAACATGGTTTTCAAGTAGTAAATTCAATTATAAAGCAAATTAGTGACCACAGATTAATTCAGTTCCCAAGTGGTCCAGAGAGATTGTGTGGCTGTGTGTCAGGCACAGAAAACAAGGATAAAACTATTTGAATATTCTAAGAATATTACAGACTGAGGTTGCTTTGGGCTGGAGGATCAAGTAGATTTCTGACAAACAACACTATGAAAATACCGCTCTCTTTAACTTTGGAACATGGCTATCAAAAGCAGCACATTTCTCTTAAAAAATACATCCTGCACTGTGTATATTTCCGCTCTGTTCTCTCTCCTTCCCTCATCTTCTTTTCTGCTTCTTTCCAAGTCTTGTCTGGAGCATGAAGCACTTGGAAAAATATGTTTTTAGAGAGCATTCTTTAACTACAGTTATTTTATCTGGATCACATTCTAGGTTCGCCGTTGGCTGACTGACCTGGTATTTTAGGATGTCCACATTATAGTAGGAAGCTGCAGGGTTCTGTTCTGAGGCTTTTCTGAGGTAGGACGTCAGCGCTTGCATGTTGAACCAGAAGTCCTTGGAATTTGAGTCACTTTGGGAAGGATCACTAGATGAAAGACAAACAGTCAGAAAGATATATAAACACACACACACTCACTCATGCACAAGGCATAATCGGAGGCTCAATTATTCATTGCTCTTCCTGGCTTTGTGTGCAAAGCTCCAATAGCTTGGAAAAAATGACCCTGTTAAATCCAACCAGCTACTAAATCATGAATTCCATTTGATTCAATTAGTCCAACCATGTGGTCTTGGAATAACCGAAAGGAAGAAGAAGAGCAAGAAAAATTAAAAAAGATGTCACTTTACTAACTTTTTTTTAAGAAAGGATGTGAACTCGTCACATACAATTTGTTTTAAAAACCCTCAGTTTTAAAATAGAACCAACACATTTAGTGACATATTGAAACTTGCACTTCATGAGCTAATACATACATCAAACGCCACTGACTGAGACTAAAGAGGTGAGAGGTAAAATAATGTACGTTAAGTGAAGCAGCTGTTTTATGAAGTTTGCTGTTCTTTGCTATTTCAGAGCGTGAAGTATTTCAGAAGAGACATGGGCTGTTGAGAACCTGGCTGTTAAAGTCTGGTGGAAAATACTTCCCTGACAGCTTAATGATAGGTTTATGTCAGATTACTAATTGAATTTCCTCTCGCTGACGCAGACTACATTTCCTCGTTTCTCACTCAAACCATCGCGTCCAAATCCCTCTTTCACTTAACCACGACTCTGCAGAGCTGACGAGCTGATAACTTGTCAAAGTTCTTCACTTGCAAACCAGACCGTTTGTATATTTCTGAGCACCTCACCTGTATAGTAGCTGTTGGTTGGGTAGGATCTGCTCCAACCTGCTGGTGTTCTTCAGTTTGAATGTGAGCACAGCCGGGGAGGGGTTGGTGGTGAAGACCTTGATGATACCCATGGGGAATGACAAGGTCATGTCTCCTGTGATCTTCACAATACACCTGTGGAATAAAGTCATTTGACTGTGAATTATGTAGTATGTATTATCTAATGATTTTCCCCCCGATTCATCAATAACAGTTTCTTTAATCAAATGTCAGAAAACTGTGAAAGATGGCCATCGATATTTCTCGACCGCTAACTTTACCTCCTTTGATTACTTGTTTTGTCTGACCAGCAGTCCAAAACCCACATATATTCTATTTTATCAAATAAGCAAAGATAAAAAATAGGAAAAGGATTTTTTGTGTGAAAAACAATTTTTACAGTTAACTTTTTACCATTATAACTCACTACAGAGCTACACTGAACATATTTGGTCTAACAATGGATCATACTTAAGCCTACTAATCCACTGATTTATTTAACTTCATGGGCAGTGCTGGCAAACTGTTGGAGAACAGCTTGTGAAGATAGTTATTCCAATTTGTGCTGACTTTTGTTCTTGTCTTGTTCATTAATTTTGTTCAACTTATCATTTCAAATACAACCACAAAAAGTGATTTTTTTTTAACCACAGAATCCTGGGAGTGCTTGATTTTGAAGGGGACAGTAAATTACTTATTTAGGCCTAATACCATTTCATGTTTTTACCGCTACCCCTCTTTTTCAAATGCCACCATGCCCCTCACAACAGAGTTACTTGGGGTACTGGTTAATAACCTCCCCTGTGAAAGGGACAACCATTCAAGAACCTGATATGTCATCAGTATGCTGGCGTGTCTGTGAACAGATGCAGGGAGTGTTGCTGGGAAACACTCATTTCTCTTGTGTGGGCTACAGGCAGCCTTTTGCAGTTCTCAGGACACTCACCATTTGTTTCACACTATCAATCGATCAAATTAGTCATCAAATAAAAAAGAACACTGCTTAATTACCAGGCAAATAGCAGTGCTCTGTAGGCTAATATAAGCCTCTAACCCTGCCAGTCTGCAGTGACGTTAGAGGAGCGGTAACAAGTGGAACAGGACTATCATGCACCAATCAGCAATAACATTGTACCATTACCTAGCTAGCTATTTAGCTACCTAGATAACATCATACTAGCCGAATAAAAAGGAAAGACATTTGTGGGTTTCTTTTGTTGTCTGTGCGGCCATCCTGCTGATGGTTTCTCACAATACTCGGTTTGAAGTGCCTCTAAAAAATACTCAGTTTGTAGGGCCATGTAGCCCTAACAACTGTTTATTTCGCAGAATGGGTAGGGCCGGCTTTAAACCGAGGCACTTTTTAAAGTGGATATTGAACACACTGGCTTTAGGTCCCAAGAGTAAGACATCTCCCTTTCCACTTTTCTTAATAAACATCTGTATGCTTCTATAGTCTAATATAAACCCAGTTTCTTCCCTCAGTTGGGGTTAGCCTAGGCTGTGGTGGTAACGGCCCACAGCGGGTCTCAACCTCGCACCGTGTCTCCGCTGCATTGCTTATGAAATGTTCCATTTACTAATCCCTGCAAAAATAAGCCTTCTGCACAGCAGCAATTTAACAGCAGTTAACCAATAAAAGGCTGTATGTTTTCTCTGCCCCAGACTATAATCTGCTCCATGTAGGTTATCCACTCTGAAAGAATGGTGTCAGACTAACGCAAAACATTCCACACATGCAGAGCGAGAGGGAGGTACACTCTGCTAACTGCACAACCAAAAGGTCTGGGTGTGGAGCACACTGGGCGAGGGGACCAGACAACGTGTACCCTAGAACTAATATGTGTTGTAGTTAAAGTTCAAATATGGACAAAAATGTGTATGCGTGCAGGTCCATGTCGGGGCCTTTGAGCAGCAGAAGGTCATGTGAGACTCACTTAGTAGGATCAGCTCCTTTGAAGTAAGCATTAACTGATTCTGTGAAGGCCACGGCAATGGGCAAAGCATCTTGGGATGCCAGGGTCACAGGGCTTGGACCGCGAGACGTCCCTGAGAATGAGAAAAGCACGGAGTTTGAGGTCTGTTGACTCAGCTGCAGGTCAGACTTTCACAACAGCAGTGTCCAAAGCTCACATCACAATTAGGAAGGTTTCATCATGCAAAGATGCTAAATATCATTCTCAATATTCATATTATTGCATTTCATGGAGTCAGTCATTCATACATTGCAAACCAGTACATTCTGTTATTTTTCAAATAAACAGAAATAAGGTATGTTTTTAGAGTTCATCGTGCTACAGCTGCTTTAGTTAAATATTAAGTACTATTAGAGGGACAGAACAACCTCAGAGAGAGCATATTAAAACTCAAGTCAATTCAGTCAATTTAAATACTTAATTATTTTAACAGTTACATCTTTATCATGTTAGGGAGTTGATGCTGTTGACGGTGAAACAGATGTGGGAAACAGGCTAAAAAGGTGAATATGGAGAGCACACAAGACAGAGAAATGCAATCACTGCAAAGCAAGACATCCAGTTGTCCGTCCAGCCCATCATACTGACTGGTGTTAGTTTTAGTTAGAGGAGAGTCCTCTTGTATGAACTTCAACCATACCTGCTGGTGTTTCACACCGCTTCTCAAAGGTAGGCAGCTTCGCTATGAACACATCATCCTCTTTACGCCAAATTAAAAGGCATAAAGAAGAAAGGAGGAGATAAACAAACCCAAATGTGAACAGAGATGATTCTGAGCACAGTTATAAGTCCTAAATGTGTGATGGTGGCAGGTGAGCCCCAGGCTGACAAGGCTGATATGACTGCACAGAGATGAATGAGGAGCTAACAGGCCCTGATGATGACAGTCTTAGCATCGGTGGAATGAATGCAGAATAAAGATGATGATTGCAAGCACCACAGAAAGGAGTTTCTCTTGGGGAAACAAGTTTGGAGAGGCAGACTCACTCTGGCTTAGTAGAAAGAAAGGAGAGAGGGAGAGCAGCTCTGGCTCTGGGGAGGAGAGGGGAAGGGCAAAGGTGTGCTCAGCTCCTGTAAGGAGAGCAGTCAAGGAAGGAAGGAGTGAGAGGAGAGGAAAACAGCACATTGTGTTGCAGAGACAAAAAAGTATGTGGCAGGTAGGTGAGAAGCTGAGGAAAAGGAGAAGAAATAGTGCCAAGAAAAGGGAGTATCTCTACACATGGAGGAAGCTCACCAACAGTGGGGGTGTTGCCGGCACTGAGTGAGGCATTCGAGGACAAGGAGGAGGAACTCTCTGCCCGGGCAAGTGGTGCGGCAGGAGGAGGGCTGGCGTTAGAGGTCTTGGGTGGGCTGAACGGCCGAACCTGAGTGAAAGGAGCCATAATTAGGATGGTAGTGCAACATTAGAATGTTATATTAACAACGATCAATGCTGTGGTGCACATAATGTTGTAATTACTCACAATCTCATTGATTCCTGTAAGTTTTCCAGTGGGGAGTTTGGGCCTGGAGGAGGGTCGTGGTGGGGGCACCAGGGCTCCAGCTGTCAGTGGGGTCGTCGGTCGGTTTGGCACTGGCACTATACAGAGAAACACATGTAAGGTTTACTAGTTAGTGACCATTAAACAGCAGGGGAATCAGGTACAAACAAACATGTGCACAATGTGCAGAGTTCAAGTAGATGCAAAACCATCATGCATAATGACCTCTAAACCATAACAGCAAAACATGTTTACAAATCATTACAGGAAGCAAGTAAAACACATAACAAAATTAATTTCACAAAACGAAACTCAAAGACAAACATGTTGCAAACCAGGCAGTGTGTTAGATAAGCATGTCTGTAAAATAAAACAATGAAAAAAACAACAGAAAACATTAAAAATATGCAACTGTCAACTATGAAACAAATGCACAACACGAGAACTTAGTTAAAATAAAACAAAATTCAAAAGTAAAACTCCAAACCTCAGGCAAAAGACACGTCTCTAGCATCAGTTACAATGTTACCATTAAATAGTTTACTTGATGGAGCTGCTGCCATCGGCCTATCTGTAATCCCAGAGAAGCCATCAGAGAAACAGGGGTTGCCGTCTTCTTTGCTGCCTGGCGCTTTGCAGTCGGCGTCACCAGAGTCATCAGAGAGGAAGCGACTTGACCTGCTAGAGCCTGACGGAGGCCTCTGGAGCTCCTTCACAGATGACCCCAAGCCCTGACGGCGAGCTGGAACGAAATTATCACTGAAGGCGATCCACTGGCTCTGGGACCAGGACACGGAGGAGAAGGCGTCAACGCTCTTTGGAGGGCTGGCAGCAGCCGGGCTTTTGATGGGGTCAATTGGCTCGGTCGGCAGGGTGATGGGGGCACTCTGGGCCCTCGCTGGTACGGGCTTGAGTGCTTGGAAAGGGTTTTCTGGTGAGTCCCAGGGAGAGGATGCGGACGAGGAGAAAGAGGAGACATCTTTGGATTGTTGGCTCTCTGCCAGGGGAGGAGAGCGCTCCCGTTGCATCACCGTGTCAGCTGAAGGGGGTGATGTGATTGACAGAGGCGATTCAAACGACAAATGCAAAGTATAAAAGGTAAACTAGTCAGACATTTAGTACCACAAGCAAATTACCAGTGACACCTAGCAGCAACTTATCATCACAGTGTCAAGACACAAATGCTTCACTGCCTCTCCCTTGAACAGAAAAAAAACTTTCTACCAGTATCAATTGGATTAGAATGCCTGTCTGTTGGATACTGGGATACTGGTTGCCAGTACAGTAGTATGGTTGCCCTGGCTGTGGTCAAAAACATAAAAATGTACCTAATCTGCTGGCTTGACTGATCACATAGTAGTATCACATTTCAGCATTGACCTTAACTAACTAAACTTGCTAACTAAATCCTACAAAATGCTCCTTTAAATAACCAACAATGAAAGCATTGGTAGTTTTTTGGTACAAAATGTGTTAAATACATATATATATACTATGTATATACAGTATACAGCAGAGGAGGAACCAAGTCATTGTTTGAAAGTCAGTCTAAGGGCTCATAGGAGACGACAAAAAAAGTTTAAATAATGGTGGAACAGAACGAAGCAGTAATAAAGTGAAAATAATTCTCCATTCACATGTCAGGATATAACATTATACGGCTGCACACCACCACCGTCTAAGACACTGCCTCAGTTTACATTATTCCTACCTCCACCGTCGCCTCGTTTGCTGTTGCCTGAAACTGTAAAATCTGCCCTTTGGTGTCATCTGTTAGCAGTATCTATGCCCTCATAAAGCATGCATGGAAGTATGAGGGTGGTGACTTTTACAACGTTTGAAACGGACGTATCTACTTTTGTATGTCAAGGAAGTATAAATGAGGCTTAAGTCTTTGCACTTAAGTCTCAGGTCCTGAACTTTGAGTTTCGAGTCCTAAACAATTTGTAATGTGCTCCTCACTAAATGTAAAGTCATTTCAACAACAGAGTAATAATATATCAAATTTACAAAAATCATGAATGCTTATTAAATTTGTATTTATTTGTTAAAACAAGTTGGACGTTATTGCGTCTCAGTCTGTAATTTTGGACCTGCACATTTAGCATACAGCAATTTGTTTTTTATTGACCATTGCACACTTTTTGTATGTGAATAAATTTATCTTTGGTGTCATTTTTCAACTGGTAAGTAACATTACGTTAGTTTTCCCCTGAAACTTGACTGAATGATGTCAGATTGGTTCAAACTAAGTGGATCTATGTCGACTTGCTGGAAATGAATAACATTAATGTTAGCTGATTCAGGAAATGGATGGAAATGAACTAATTTATGGCATACGTTTTAAATGACGTACTTTTTAATCTTTGGACTTGGGGAGAAGGTAGCACATATTTCAAGTCAAAAGGCTCAAGTCCAAATGAAGTCATGAGTCCCTGATGTTAAAGTCCAAGTCGAGTTGCAAATCTTTTTTGATTTTGTCAAGTTGAGTCCAAAGTCATCAGATTTTTGACTTGAGTCTGACTTGATTCCAAGTCATGTGACTTGAGTCTATGCCTCTGGTATACACACTGCATTATATTTATCACTTTGCTATATGTTTGCTTTAGTTTGAGATTGGTGTTCCTCTATGCTGACGCACTTCGCCTTCTTTTACAGAGAAATCAAATAATTCTGCTATTAAAAAAACAAAAACAAAAGAATGGAGTATCAATCTAAGCTCAGATGATTTGGCCAAATTGGGTCTGTTAAACTCATCTCATGTTGCTTTCGAAAACATTCACATTGCACTGCTGATAACCGGACCTTTTATAACTGACAAAATCTGCCAACTGGCATTCAACCAAATATGAAACACCTCTGTGGTACCTGTTATAGTAGTGTTTTTTTTTGTCTTTTCTAAGTGTTGACCATATGTTGTTTAGCCCCTTTGACAGTTTCACACACAGCATAGGTTATGTTTTGTAGCTAGAAGCAGCAGTGGTTACATTTTTTCTACGCTTTGTAGTATTACCACTGGTGGTAGTTTGACAGATTTATATACACATTAATAAATCTTGCCACAATTACTATATATTTTTTCTTGTAACATGAAAAGGAACTCATTGAGTATCAGCTGTGGCTCACAATAAGCTTATCATAGTTATAGTGTATATCTTTACAGAAATATTATGCATACTAGAACTTAAATGTATTGATAGCAATAAATGTGCAAAGTGATGACCCTGATTTTAGACACACATAAGGATGCACATCCTGATAATTCAAGTAGACGTCAGTCTGACTCTCACATGTTCATGTGTATTTTAAAATAAAGAATACTCCAAGGTTAACACAAAGAGAAACAAAAATCCTAACATGAATTCCCTGCAAAACAGTAGCTGATGAATGCTTCAAGTTCTCCAAAAGGGGTTTCACCTTAAATCACCTTCTGGCTCACACAAATTTTACCTGATGCCTCTGGCAGAAAGACATCGGAGTCATTCATCAGAGAAGATGGAGATGGAGGGATAAAAAGGATGACAGAGGCAAGGTCTAACAAGAAAAGTTCAAATAAATGAATAAATGAAACAATAAAACATCAAGTAATTCAAACTCAGACAGTGACATTATAATAAATAAAAACAAAGTAAAAATCAATATGTAAAACAGATAAAAATGTACAAAACACATCAATTAATACAACATATGACATAATAAATTACACATACTGTTACAATCTCTGCCACATTCAGTGTAAGTTTAATCGTTTAATACCTCACAGGCTTGTTTAATGTGTCATGTGTGCATTCGCAGCTGGTAATGCTGCTACACTGTACACAGAGAGATTTAACAGGCTATAAGCTGGGAGTTAATTCCCATCACCGTATCTTAATCAGGGCACTCGACGATGCTCTTTTGACTTCTAAGCCGAGACCTTTGACAGTAACGAGACACTGTTTGACAACATACGTGCCAATGGGCTTTATAGCCGACCCTTTGACCTCAACTAGGTGCCAATTAACTGTGGATTACGCTTAGCCTAGGCAATGGGTCAGCGCTAATGTCACTCTGTTTAAACACTGGTGTCAAGCACGTAAAGCCATGAGAATTGCTCTATCAACACTCAAAATAAAGTAAAACAAACACTCACATATCTCATAGAAATGTGTTACTGTACACACTTAAAGAGGATTTATGAAACAGGACTACAAGATTGGAATATGATTGAAAGGAAAAGGTGGAATAGGAAAAGCTGCCATTTTAATTCTTTAAAGTTGAATATTCTGTTGACCTCAAGGGTCAGTTCCTTAATCTGAGACTGCCCTGAGAGGAGAGGCTTCCAGCTGAGTAGCTCAAAAAAAAAGAGAGGGAACAGAAGACTACATAGTGCACAGAGAAAGGATGAGATAAAGAAATGGAAAGAACAAAAAGGACTGGATCGCTGGCTCAACTGAGTGAGTAAAAACCAGAATGCTTGTTGTGTGGTTGCTCCTTTAAATTATAATCCTTCAAATTTTCATGAAATCAAACCCCATTTTTAATATTGTCTATAATCTGCATTTTTTCTGTAATAGCCATTCAATATATTCATATTTTGTAATTATCTCTCTATGAAGGAGGTTCTCATTGGTAGTGGCGGAGTCCGCCATCCCCACACTCCATTCAGACTGCCTACCTAAACACAAGGGATTAACCGATAATGATGCATGCATGTAATATTAGCCTCACTGTTAACTCTCTTTACACTGTATTAGAGCTGTGTTAAGTTACTGCTAATGCAAACCCAACATTTCCTGCTGCTGATGCTTCACATTAAAAGCGTTCAACTGGCAAAACAGTGAAGCCGTCTTGATTGACTTCATCAAAACAATGCGAGTTGTTTTGGCAGCACTGTAAACTAATATACCAGTTGTTCTTCTGCTGTATTTCTAACAAAGTACCTGCTCAACAAAGCTGTATTTGCTGTAACCACGAGTAACCACAGGTGTCTCTAAATCAACAAGGATTGAAATGATAAGGATTACAACTTTACTGCTTTTAACTGTGCGTTTGCATGCCTATGATGACTGCCTTGTGTTTCCTGTGCCTGTTTGGACGCTGGTTGTTCACGTCCTCAGAAATTAACACTACGCATCCGCAAGATGCAATATGCACATAAATGGTAGGGGCAGTGTGACAAACTTGTCATGTCATGACGTGATTGATTTACACCATGCAAATCCGGTTCTATCAGGCTGGAAGTACTAGTATATCTCCAGCCTTACTGGTGCTAAACATTTTGTTAAGGAATACTGTATAATGAAAAGAGTAAACATGAAATCTAATGTTGTGTATAATTATATGTGTACAGGAATCAAGATAAAATGAAAAAAATAAATTTAGGGATTACCTGTTGTTGATGAAACAGAGGAAGAGGAGCCTGGTGCGAGAGTCGGGCTGAACGGGTCCAGAGACAGAAGGTCGTTGTTGGTCAGTCTGCCAGAGGAGAGAATGAGAGTAGAGCCAAACTTTAAGTAACATTTCAAGCAAAGAACAATTTGAGTAAAAAACAGGCACCAACACACACAACACAGACAATTTGAATGGCAAAGATACTGTAAACATGATGAAAACGGTGGCAGTCATGAACATTTTTATACATACTCATATGATGTTGGCACTCTGGGTTTTGCCAGCTCATCACCTGCAGAGAGAGAAAAACAAACATTAAAGGAAGACCTGGAGACCTGCACAGAGTGATGACAGCAAATTCACTTTCACAGCAATAAAAAAAATAAAATTAAAACCCAATACAAGAGGTTTTCACCAGCAACTATTCATTTGCCAAAAAATCAAAAATCATGTTCAAACTACATTGCACCTTAAACCAGAAATATAAACATAAGTTTTTAATGAACAAATGAGAATCACTGCCATAAAAAGTCATAAAAGTATATTTGCAGTAAGATTAAGGTTGGATACAATATTTTTCTTATTTCTGCCTTACACAGTAAAACCTTAAAATCTTACCCAAATACGACAAGTTAAACAGTTTTTTTAATGTGATGGTAACACTTTAAAACAGGGGAGTGATTTTGAAACAAAAAATAAAATCAGGCATTGCTTTTGTTATTTTGTGCCCCGTTCAAAAGTGTTACACTGCATTGCAAAGATCCATATAAGCAACCTGAAGCAGCACTTAAGCACCAGAGGTAAGAGGACCCAAATATAAAACCATACATGTATGGCAATTCTTAAAAATGAACCAAAAGTTTGCAGCAAGAGAACGCAGTGTCAGTGGTGTTAGTGTGTGTCAGCTGGCTATGTAAAAAGGCTCCGATGAGGGGACAGAGATGAAGGCTGTGTGAGGGGAAGGCAGGGTTTTAGGCTAACTGCTGTAGTGAAAACATACTCACCAGGGCCCTGAGCCTTAGAGCTTAATGTAGGTACTCCTGTGAACCCTAAGTGTATGTAGAGTATACATCTATCAGTGCAATACCTTGTGTAAATTGATGTCTATCAGTGTTTCAGCTGCACAATGTGAACATTTTTATCATCCAGTTATGGATAAACAAAGTATGTGAAAACAACTTTTGAAAAGAAGAAAAATTTAAACTTGAGCCTTCAGCAGTAACACATTAATCATGCAATAAAGGTCTAAAAACAACACATTATTTTTTTTTAATCGCAATAATCACATGCTGCTATTTTGTCCCTTCGATGCACCCTTACTTGCAGTCAAGCTGCCGCAGCAGCTTCCTATTTCCTGCTGCAGCAGAGACAGAAAATAATGATACCACTACGGCTCAGTTGACAAGTCAAAGGTAATATGCACCTTGTGTCAAACAGAATTAAAATATCACTTAAGTGCTTTGAGTTTGAGTTACAACCTACAAGTTGACAGGTGCAGCTAATCAGACTGATGTCTACGGACAACCTCAACGCCAAAGCCGGCAAAGCAGTATTTTGGAGTGTGCGAATCTTCATAGACCTTTGGATGAAACTAAATCGAAGAACGACAGTGCTTGCCAAAATTGACTGACGGCAGACCAGTCAACACTGTGAAAGACTCTAGTCTAAGGGACATCCTCAGGTTGGCATGTTGTGACCAGTCATACCTTACTGCTGCAGGAAACAATAGTCCCACACATACAGGACCTGTATGAATCAGAGAAAGCAACTAAACTAGAACTCCTTGAAAGTGCAAAGTACATTTCTTTGCATTGATTTGATTCCCAGTGAAGACTCTCTGGTAAGAATTGCTTTACCTTGCGAATATGGACTTCAAAACTGCTTTGAAATGCAAAATAATGGGATTTTAAACATGCAATTAAAAATGCGATTTTGTCACGATTAACTGTTGAAATTCAGCGATTAATCTCGATTAAAAAAATTATTAATTTGACAGTCCTACTTTTGACTCATTAAAAAAAGATTTTCTGGATTAATATTCAATGCTGTTTTAAATCTGCATTAATTCCTCATGAAGCATGATACATGACCTATAACTATTCTTAAAGCATTTCTCAAGCACTTTCTCAAACACACACTTTCTACAAACTGTGCCAGTTTGCAGAATGGAAAAGATAATTTCTGACATGTCCAAATATAAACAGCCAATTAAGCAATTAATCTTATTTGTACCATGGGAGGGAAATATCCCTCAAGCTCACATTTACAGAAAAGCACAGTTATTTACTTTTTCTTGGGATATGTTGGCTTTGGCTAAGTTTCTGGATTTTCCTTTTTAAAGACAACCTCTTTAAAAACAACTTGGGCCAAGAAAAATGTAGCTGAGAAGTTGGACAGTCGACCCCCTTCACAGTCATCCAGCAACACGCAGATACAGAGAGGTCAGACAGAGAAAATACTCACTGGACTGGTTCCTCCGCATCTGTCCCTGAAAACAAAAACAGACATTAATTAATCAAGGACGCGTGCGACCCACCACGAATTTCAAGAGTGTTACTTGCCAGAAATTTGCTCAATTTGTTAGGAGGAGAAAAAAAAATTGGACAAAAATGACACGATATAAATGATCAAACTTCACACAGGAGACACAAAACAGATGAGCATGTTTTTAACAAAGTGAATTAAAGTATTTTAAAGATCATCACTTTACTGCTTTGTTACACTGTGTGCAACTTTTGGAAACTCAGACTTGGACTCCTTTTTACATGTCAAATAGTCTGAAACCTTGAGCCTTTGAGTGTGTTTGTGTAACAACAAGATTTCAAATATATAAAACACAATGAAAATAGTGAAAAAAACTATTATTAATTATTCCCAGTGGCAAAGGGAATTTTCCACTTCAGAGTTAAAGTCAGTAAATCACTGGGCTACTCTCAACTCACACATACCAGACGTTAAACCTAGGGTGAAATATTCAGCAGCGCAAAACCGAGCATCTAAGCCCATGCAACGATCAGTCAGGGACAACAGAGAGCGTGATCCTAACACTTCACCGACTTCCTTTACACAGCCCTTTTTTCTGGACATAAATGTGCCGTGTCATGCTGAGTAACACAAGATATGCAAGATTTGCTCCAAAGGGTCACCAACCCGATGGAAACTTAGAGCATCAATTTCAATAAAGAATTTATTCGCACAAGGAGAAAGGTGGTGGTGGAGGTGGGTGGGTGGGGGATTGGGGGGTGGGGGGTGGTGTCAAGGGAGGAGGGGAGAAAAAGAAACAAAATGGGGTTTAAGGAACATAGCAAAAGCGTTTAACCACCGTAGAGCTGTGAGGCCAGGGTTTAGTCCCACAGGCGCTAAGCGGCAAATGGGTTCAATTACGGCTCTTGCTGGCCACACACACACGACTTCCATTGCTATTTCAATAAAAGGAACACCGCAGAGGGGGAACCAAACAGGAGGAGAAATGAAAAAGACAGAAAAATGAGCACTGAGGAAAAAAAAGAGAAGAAAAATCTCTCAATAATTCACACCAGATGATGCAACGTTCGTCATCACGTCGGATGTATGTTTTAACTTTTATCCAGAACTTTTCTGTGAATATGAAATAATGAAAAGGGTGCGAATCAGAAATCTGAGCAGACAGAGAGTAAGGCAAATGTGATCTAATGACTATTCTGGTATTTAAATGCAAATCAGAGAAACAGCGGTCTGTGTTTTTTTTTTTTGTACTTTTAGGATGAGAAAGTAATTGTGGGTTTGAGTCTCGACAACAACCAAAACCAAACTGCAATGAACAAAGTCAAAGGTTTAAAAGAGAACATTGTTCCTCCTGAATTGTGTTACATTAACTAGGAGAAAAAAAACATCCTAGAAAAACATCCTCTATAAACTTGTTACTTATATTTATCAGTTATTCTGAGGGTGGAAAAAAAGACGAAGATAAAAAAAAACAAGAAAAACATTTGTTAAAACTCGGCAACTAACCCCATAAAGTATTCATAAATAACCACAACAGAGTCCTGTCTAGAACAAGTGGGCTCCAATAAAACCAAAAGAGTGAAAGCAAACAAAGAAAGGAGGAAAAAAGAGTGAGGTACAACACAAACAGGGAGGTGGAACAGTGGTCAGAGTGGAGGGAGAGGCTGAGGGAGAGAGCTGGAGCTGCGAAAAAGATGCCGTGACATTCGTTTAATGTGCAGCCCGGGAGTGCGGCGGGTGAAACCCACTAGACCCCCTTCGCAACACTGAGCGTGCCCTTTCAGCCGCTCCACAACAACATTAACAACAACAACAGCTCAGTGCACACACGGTGCATGTTTGCACACAAGCAGTAGTGGTTTTAAATTTTAATGGCAGCGGCTATTTTCATAGAGCAGCGGAGAGTGATTCAGAGATTGAGTGATGGTGAGGAAGAAGGAGCTGAATGAAGGGCTCCATGACTGAGGTCAGATCAGACTGTGCTGTGTGTGTGTGTGTGTGTGTGTGCGTGCGTGTGTGTAGTCTGCCGGCCAGTGCTGCAAAGCATTCCCTAAAGTGGCTACAAGGAGGGCAGTGTGCATGTGTGTGAGTTCGCAGTAAAGGCCAACAACATCAGCTTCTTAACTCAGAAATTATTGTTTTTGAGTTCTTGATATTTCTTTCTTAAAAAAAAAAAAAGAAAAAAAAAAATATCCAAAGGCTGTTTAACATAAAACTGATTTCAAAGTAAAGACAAACCATGAAATGTGTGCAAACAGGAACCTCAGTGAACCAGCAGCCAATCCAGTGTGTGAAATAAATTAGATATAATAGACATGCCTTTCCAATGTAAATTAAATAAGCTCCAAAGAAGAGAGACTAACAGCATCTACAATAGCACGGTTAAATGTTCCCCACCAGAGGTTAGATATTCTCCTGTTGCCCTCTAGTGTTGCAGAGGCAGAGCAGACTCCTGCTGCAGCAGAGCAGGACAGCAACAGGTTTGTGTTTTTTGGGATTTTCAGTATTTGTGTGTTTTTAGTTTGTTGTGAAGACTTACCGAGGTCGTTGGTGACAGGATGATGTTTCCAATGGAGGCTTTGAGCTCGTCGATGGTGGCTTGGTTCTGATGCGTGCCATTGTTTGGCTTAACGGGCTTGATTTCTACGTGGAACTTCCTGGGCTCATCTTCATCCTCTGAGTCGCTGGACGAATAGAAGGAATTCTCTTTGGCATGTAGGCAAAAAATAAGTTAAGGAGACAATGATAACAGAACAAAAAAAACAAAGAGAGAAATCATGTACAGTTCGTTTTTATTTAGCCCAGGCCTCAGGCTGCAGGCTGCTGACAGGTGTGAACAGAAACACAAATAGTAACAGATCCCTGATGTGTTAATAGCTGGACTGAGCGTCAGAGTGTGAGCAGCATCAAGACAAATGAGAAGGATATCGTTTTCATTTGCTTCCGGCCTGATACAGAAGCCCTCGGCATCGACTTGGGGAACGTTCTACAAAATAAAAACAGAAATCATGTTTAAAATCATACTTTGTTGCACTGTTCGACTAACACAAACTTCTTTTTTAAAGTAAATGTATTGAATGCGCATTCTTTATGAATAAATTTCAAAGCAACTAAATAATTGTATTTATCAGCTCTTACAATTTTGCACACCTTATTGTTAAAAAGATCTTCTTTACAAATTAACACATCAGGTGAAGAATAAACACGCTGAAAGCAGCAACCCTGCCTGCAGCAATAAGACTGTACAGTACAGAAATGAAAATAGCTTTGGGGGCTCTTCTGTTGTATATTTTTTTATTTATGGCACTCAATATGTTTGCATGGTTGTATGTAACTGTATGAATGTATGGTTGCATGTTCGTACAAAAATATGTATATTTTTTATATTCTATTTAATTTTTTCATTATGTAAAATCATCTATTTAGTTGTTAACTATGAACACAAATGTTGATAAACTCAAAATCATTTAAACTGACATTTGCATGTTCGTACAAAAATATGTATATTTTTTATATTCTATTTAATTTTTTCATTATGTAAAATCAAATATAGACATAGTTCTACTTTATTAATGTAAATTCTTCATCTATTTAGTTGTTAACTATGAACACAAATGTTGATAAACTCAAAATCATTTAAACTGACATTATCATTCAAAGTTTAGGCAAGAAACTCTTTCAAACTGCTGTAAATTACTCAATATGTGTAATATTACACAATTCAGAAAAGGACAAATAATTCAACACTTCAGTAGTACCTGCTATGGTTTCAACCATTTTTTTTCTCTTTACATATTAATTTCACTTTGACACTAAATTTTGACAAAGTCAGATCTTTCTAACTTAGTGTAAATTTAGTAAATTAAGTTGTTTTTTTTTCTTATTCTAATCTAAATCTTTCTTATTGCCATCAAAGTTAACCAGTGCATCAACTGGTACATTGTGTAGTTTATCAGTAGAAAGAAAGTTCCATTTTTATTTATGGCATTTTGTTTTTAAGGCACATGTAATATATATAATAATATAGGACAGCCAAAATAAAAAAAAGAGCCCCTATTTTTTTTTTTTTAGATTTCTGTGTTTATAAAATATATTCGCTTATTGTGATTTATAAAAAAAAACCCCAATTAGATATGAATATTTAGTTTTGTGTGTGTGTGTGTGTGTGTGTGTGTGTGTGTGTGTGTTTGTGTGTGTGTTAGCTTGCTTACAGCATTCTGGATGTCTATGGCCCCATAGTATCCAGGGGGAGCACCATTGGCAGTGTTCTACAAGCACAAACAGAGAGAAATGAATGAATGACTGACTGAATGAATGAATGAGTCAATCTACAAAACAAACAGGAGGGAGGGAACAGAGAGAGAGAGAGAGAGAGTGCGTCAGAGAATGTAATGAGCGAGGATCTTTTTCACCTCCTCCTGTCTGAAATCAAAATAACACACAAAGCTGAAATATCAGCAGACTTGTCAACACAGTTAAAGAATAACCATTTGTTTTTTGGTGAGACTTATACTCACAGCTGCTTCCACTTCTGTCGACTCCCTGGAAGACAAAATAGTCACATCATGATGAGACAGTCTTAACAAATTTCACATGACGGAAAAAATATTATAAAATGTGTTGGTGGACAAAAGATACACAAGTCTTCACTCACGTGGAGTCTGTGTCTTTGTCTTTCCTGCGACCTGGGATGCCAAATGGCTTTCTCTTTCTGGGTTTGGCACCTTAATACAAAAACAAAGCATTTTTTAACCATGGATTAACAAAGAAATCTGTTCTTGATCCAAGTATCTAAGTTTTAACTTGCTTTAAACATTCAGATCTTAAGTGAAACACAACTCACAGTGTATTTCTTAAAATCTAATATTTTACTTTTGCAAACTTACCTTCAGTAGCAATAGCTGCATTGCACTCCTCAAACTCAATGGGTCCTAATGAGACAAAAAAAATCTTTTAGGTTCATTTGGCACGGAAAGGGTCAATGACCCACTGCTGTGAATGCTGTGAATGTACATCACGCAATAGTCACACACACAGATACACACACCACAAACACACTTTGGCAAATACACAACATGCAGTCTGCCGTGCCATACAGAGTGTGTATACAAACAGGGCGAGGGCTGGTCCCAGAGGGCAGACAGGGTCAATAGCAGAGTCAACTGTGTGTCTGGTGGCCCTCACTGAGATGTGACACTCGCTTCTGGGGACGCAAAGCACTACTCTACAGAACAGAGTCGTCCTCACAGAGACACATACAAAACCCCACCTGGGACATCACGATTCTGAGATTTCTAACTTTGATGCAATACCTCGAAAAATATCAACGTTGGAGACAATTTTCAATACCACCGGGAAAAACTGACATTAAAGGCAAACAATTTGAAATTTGTATTAAATGATAAATATAACAAGGCTATAACATGATAATGACTTTTCTTTCCTAGGTCAGTAGCAGACAACAGCAGAATGACTGTAGTAAACATTAACAATGACATATGTGCCAGTCACACATTAACTAATTCAACAGAGTGCACTATATTAATGCCAAGTTAATAACATTTTGATCAAATATATTTGAATCTATAAGCCAGATTTATAATGTGGTCATTGGCCCCAACTCTTTACCTGCGATCTTTGGCGCTCCACCTGATGCCAGCCTCTCTGTCACAACGCTTGATTTAAAAAGTTCCAGGAAATCTGGGACCCTTCTATGGAATACACTGACCTGCTGAAAACTGCAAAATTGCATTTCTACTGTTGTTGGTACATTTTATTATTTACTGGTATTATTTGACTTTTATTTACTCATTTGTTTCTCATTTATTATTACTTTTTTAGTCACCCTTTTTTTTCTTTTGGTTTGTCTATATGTGCTTCATGACCTAAGCTGAGTGAGGGCAGTGAGTAAGGGAATGAATAATTAGATATGATTTGTTCCATTTTATACAGATTGTGCTGTACTGACTATTGAATAATTCTGGAAAATTAGTAGAAAGAATTGGAATAATAACATTAACAATAAGAGATTTAAAAAGCACAACAAGTACCAGATTATTGATCGGTTCAAATATTCAGAATCAATATGTATTGATAAATCAATATTTTTGACAACACTACCACAATTATGAACCAATTCTATACACAACAGGAGCCTCGGTGCTCACAGCAAACAGCAGGTATGAAGACTTAACTAAGATGAAACTAAACCTCCCACACTGGACACGCAAAGTCACTAACCCTATTACAATAAGACAAACAAGTCCGAGATCACATGCAGTGAAGTGTTTAAAGCCACACGGCACAAATGTGCTCTGGGGCTTAAGAGATGCCCTTCTCTCTCTGGCATGCAAAGAAAGAAAGAAAAAAGCCAGAAAAAAAGAACACACCGTGTATGAAACAAACAAGCATAATCAAACACACACTAACACACAGAGCCACTGAGATGACCATGACAACCTTGATCAATAGATTGAACTAACAAATTGTCGTATCTTTTCCAGCCAACAGGCACAGTATCACTCTGAGCACAACCAGCCATGGATCTATCTTCACAAAAAATAACATTGCTTTTGGTTATTTAGATCCATCATTCAAATGATGAGAAAAGAGCGAAAAACAACAGAGTTTACACTTAATTTAATGCTCATCAATTATACACATTTACCTCCGAGGCTCTGCACTTGGATTGTCACGCTTCAAGTGTGCCTCCGGAAACATTTATGGAGGCTTTTGAAAGGGACGGTGCTTGAACGTACACATGCTCACACAAACACACACACACTGAAAGCTGAAGGAAAACCAGAGGCAGGGCATGCAATGAGTGTGCACGTCAATCAGAGAAATCTGGGAGGCTGGGCTCTTGGTGTTGTGTGATGTTGTTCTGTATTAGAAAGAGCGACACCTTGGGTTCATAATGAAACAAACTGAAATCATTTAGTCTATATAATCCATATGTTTAACTATGTATTTCAAGACACACTTATTCACACTTATTCTTGCATTCTTACACGCCTACTTCTCCTGAAAGTGATGACCTGGAAGACATGCAGTCTGCTCTCAGACCAGATAGACACAGATACACTGCATATAACTAGAAAGCTTAATAGCTTGCAAGATGAGCGGAGAGAGAGAGACAGAGATGGGCCAGGACCCTCTGGCAATATTTCTGATACACTAACATGCCTTGACCTGAAAACAACAAAGCTAATGATATTTTAACTCAGAATGTATACAGTAGCAGCAGTCCAATGCGCTCTCCCCAGAGGATGCCAGTCGGGAGCAGAATTGACGCATTGTTTGGCGTGTGCAACGCTGAGTGAAGCGCAGGGAAGCGGCGAGTCACGAGAGGCATGCATCACGCCAAGTGAAGTGGATAAAGTACACCAATGACCGATCTACTCTACTGTGCAATATCAGGCCTCTTCACCGCCGGCGAACACACAGCGACGGCACGAACGACTGTTTGTGTGTGTGTGTGCGAGAAGAGAGTTCCCTGCCAATCAAAACAAAATTGGCATGCTCATTCAAGAACTTTCTCTCATGGGAGGAAGTGAGAGAGACGGTAATGTCATCGTCCCCATTCGGTCACTGCGCTGAAATAAAACAGGTGAGAATATTTTAACTCGTGAGGTGTGTCTTTCCCTGGAGAGGAAGCTCGTGATAATTATCTCATTTGACATCATCTTTTATGAAATGCATCAGTTGCAGATATTGTCAAACAAAAGTAATGAAAAAGGACCCAGAAAGGGGGAAATTACTGGAAAATTACACATTGCGTTCTTTTATTCGAGCTCTGGGATGTTTAACAAATGCTGTGGATCTACGTAAGGCCCAGGCAGAGCATGAACTCTTTGCCGCAAGCATCCTGCGATTGCATCTGACAATATTTATGCACACCAACTGCAAAAAAAGTCTAAACACCAGACACATGAATATTACCTAAATCTGGGCAGACATTAGGAACTGTTTAAACATCTCCTAAACAGACAGACGACTTTGTTTATACAGGGGAAGATGTTTCTTTTCTTTCTACTCTCTGTGAGGGAAGCATGCAGTCACGCATGAGCGGAGAATGGTTTTTTAAATTGCATATGCTTCACATGGCACTGGGAGTGGGAGAGGGGCGGAGGGGGTTTGCGTGTCTGGCCCACCGCCAGTTGACAGCTCAGCTGGATATCGTTGAACACTCCGAACCCCCCTGCCTCGCAGCGTGTCACTTTGGGATTGTTTCCGCAATAGAAAGTTTATTCAACCTCTCTCTCTCTAAAGGCACTGGACCGGCCATCCGTTCAGCTATTTAATCAGGGGACAGACAGGTTATTTTTCTGACAGGGCCGGGGCTGCTGCGCAATCCCTAATGAACAGCTTGATACAAGAGGAATTTTCTGACCGTTTTTTTAGCCTCAATTAATTCTGCTGTCCAAACAAATGAAGGCCACCACTCCTCGGACGCAGCGTCTGGACACAGGGATCACCATTTGTGTACACACAAACACAGTGGAGGTGAACCCTTTGTGTCTGTGACCTGACGTAATGTAGTACAAGTACAGGGACTGGTAAAGTAATTGGATATTTAAGACGGAGCTTTAAACTCTTCACACATGCATTTGATTTTAACCAATGATTAATAACAGTAAAAGCAAAATAGTTGACAGTATAAAAAAATGAAGCTTCAGAGCATCTACAATAACAGCAAGAGTAACTATCAATGAATGAGTTGTGTGTGTATGTGTGTGTGAAAAAGAGGGAGGTGAGGGGGTAGAGCCGAAGGAGTCTGAGGAGTATTCCCTTGATTATTGTGGCATGGCAAAGTTTACACAAGAGTCATTGTTGAGCTCTGACCTCCTGAAAAGGTTGGTTCTGCCTGCTTAGTCTGCGAGCACTGCAAAGCCCCCTGTGTGTCACATGCTTACTGGAATGCCAAGCCTGCCTACCTTTACAGCAGATTACTATGATTGACTCTGATGGCCCTCTCTTAGTTCTAATTGCCCCTCTCTATACACCTCTACCCTCCCCACATGGCAGGAACAGGCAGAAGGCCCGCACCCCGGACCATTCATTTATTTACGCACAACACAGACACTGACAAACATTTATTACTACAACAAACATGGTGGCTTACCTGGTCTCTCCTTGCCCGTTCCTTTGCTCTCGGCCAGTTTGTGTATTAAGCTCTCCACTGAGGTGTTCTCGATGTTCCTCACAAATTCATTGTGGAGCTACAAAATCCAAAACAAGAAACCACAATTACTGACAGTTGCCTGCATTTGGAATTTAAAGGGATAGTTTGGATCTTTTGAAGCAGGGTTGTATCAATCAATCAATCAATCAATCAATCAATCAATCAATTTTATTTATAAAGCCCAATATCACAAATCACAATTTGCCTCACAGGGCTTTACAGCATACAACATCCCTCTGTCCTTATGACCCTCGCAGCGGATAAGGAAAAACTCCCCCAAAAAAAACCCCTTTAACGGGGGGGGAAAAAAAACGGTAGTATGAGGTACCTACCTAATTGTATTACACACAATAGATGTTAATCACTACGACCCCAGTTTGGAGAAGCAGGCAGATGTACAAGCACGGAAGCTAAGCAATGTACTGCTTAGGAGGGGGGTGGGCCCGCATCAAAACGTATTTGAGCCACCTAAAAAAGTCCAACCTAAAAAATTTATATCAGCTCAAGTGTATGGTATATTTAAAATATTTCCACCACTTTACCTTACCTTCAGACAATAATTTCCAACAGGACACTGAAGCCATTACATCGCTCTCTTTAAAGCCAGACTGCACTGACAAAAACAGTCATTTAACATCACTGACGACAGGAGCTGCTGGTCTATCACTGCCTCGATCAGTTAGTTTGTGTTATTAAGTGACTTTGGTGTTTAAAAGTGTTAGTTAAGATTCACTTAAAGTCACACAGTAACAGAAAGAAACTAACTGATTGAGGCAGCCATGGACCACCAGCTCTCTTATTCAGCAAGCTAAAATTACTGTTTTTTTGTGAATGGAGTTTGGTTGCTTCAACAAGAGCATAAATGGGAACCTGAAGCCATTAATGGGTCCCCAGCAGGGCTGTCTGACGGCAAGTCAATGTGGTAAAAAAATTCAGCATACTCTTACACTGATATTGTTTTTTTTTTTTTTTTTAGGTGGGACTTGTTTAGGTGGCTAAAAACTATTTTGTTGCTGGCCCCCATCCACAGCACTTCACTGCTTAGCTTCCATGTCAGTACTCCTGTCTGCCTCTCCAAACTGGGGGCGTGCTGACCAACATCTACTCTATGTAATGCACTGACTATGGCTAAGTACCTCATACAACCCCACTTCAAAAAAATCCAAACTATCCCTTTAAGAGAGTTGTTGAAGAAAGCACATAGTTAAATTAAGTTTAACTGCAACAGACTTTTGGATTCATCCAGTGCTGGGGTTTAGAATTTACACAGTGAATTGTTTGAGTTATTCATTATTTATATTCACTGCAATCAATGAATGAAAAGGTTGATTTTGGGCCATTTACTGTGGTCCAATTCTCTTACAGAACATTTAATGACTGCCAGTACTTGACAAATAGAGTTGTTTAACCAAGTGAGATTAACGACATATCCTAGTACTGGCAGTGCAGCCATATTAGATTGCGGTTTGCCGCGCGGACTGAAGAATGAAACATTCTCATTTAATTTACCTCTATGTTGGTGAGGTGAAAATAAAATAAAAAACTTTGTAACATCAATTAACCATTTTTATCTATTGTCAAGTAGTGTCTTCCCACTTGCATTAGTTTTCATTGTACATACCAATATATATTCACTTATTATATATGAGAAATGATTATCTTTAGTTGGAGGAAATGCAGTCAGATAAGTCAGTGTTCAATAAGCTAATGTTAAATGTATTGTTCAGTGATTGTTTTAGCCCTCTATGTTTTCAGTTATGTCATACCATACAAGCAAGCATCAGTATCACGTGTTGAGTGTTTTAGGACGGGAGACAGATGCAGTCTGTTGCTGTTAGTTCTTCAGTGTAACTCACACTGCTTTGCCTTTTGTTGGTATTTATAACATTTTTTTTGGTAATTGGCCTGTGGAGACGTACTGTACTTTACTGTGATTCTATTGTGTCAGGTTGAATCATTGTTGTTGGCACTGTGGTCTGCTGAAGCCCTTTGGGCAGTATCAGAGGAAGGATAGTGTTTGTTTGCTTGTTTGTTTTGGATGTGCATGTGTGCTTGTGTGCTCACTGAGGGGGAAGTGAAAGCGATGTATAGGCATGGGGATGAAGAACAGCGGCTGACTGTGCCATCTCACCAAACCATTTAGATGTGCGTGATACTGTAAGCGTAGAGTGGCTCCACTATCAAACAAACACACACGCAAACACACACATATGTGTCTGCCCCCCGGGCCCCTGTGGCGAGGTGGAGTGCATTAGCCTTCTGTGCCCTGGTAGGAGAGGATGTTGGGGAGGGAGGGTGATGTGGGTGAGGGGCTGCCGTGGTGAGGAAGTATGCTCAGTGCAGCACACGCGATCTGTCAGGTGCTGCTGCCATGACGGAGGGCAGCAATGTCATCAACCTGCGTGCCCCGCTCGCCTCTCACACACATGCATGCACACACACACGCGCGCACACACACAAATACAGACCTCGTCTCGACCACATGCTCAAAACATGCATCTACCTTCAAGGGATCCCTACACACTCACATGCTCACTTACAAAAACAAACACAGCACGCAAACCCAACAGACACACCTGCCCTTATGTGATTTTAAAGGGACAGTTCACCTCAAAATCAACATCCATATTTTTCCTCTTAGCAGCAGTGCTATTTATCATTTATGTTTTGGTGTGAGTTGCAGAGTGTTGGAGATATCGACCGTAGAGATGTCTGCCTTCTCTCTGATATAATGAAACTAGATGGTACTGACTTGTGATGCTCAAAGTGCCAAAAAAATTTATTTGAAAAACTCAACAGCGATGTCTCTTTCAAGAAATCATGACCCGGTTAGTCAAGATAATCCACAGACCTTGTTGTGAGCAGGAACTTTTTTCTTTCTACCGAACTACACTAGAGCCGCAAGTAACAATTATTTTCATTGTTGACTAATCTGTTGATTATATTCTCTAGAAATCAATTAGTAGTTTGGTTTATAAAACATTAAAAAATGATGAATTATGTCAATTAGTGTTTACAAAAGCCAACGCTAACATCTTGCGATGTCTCAAGCACAAGCCACTTGTCTATGAGTAGAGTCACACATGTTTCTGTGCAGTGATTCGGTGAGCAGGTGCAGTTTGTAGAGAGAAAATAGTTCCTGCATGAAACTGCTTACAACAAGGTCTGTAGATTATCTTAAGTAAACAGGTCATGATTTCTGGAAAGAGACATTACTGTTGAGTTTCTCAAATGTATTTTTTTGGCACTTTGAGCACTACAAGCCGAATGCAATCTAGTTCCATTATATGTAAAAGCACCATATGTAAGAATGTGGCCAAAACGGTTACTGCACTCAAATTCAAAATACTTTCGTGAGTCGTGTCCGCCCCCCCCTCCCCTACAGATTCGAGGTTGCTGGACAGCGGCACACTGGAGACTGATTTGTTTGCCCACGGGCGGCTGCCGTGGCAGGGCCGCATCGCTGCGTCCTTGATCCTCGGTTTTCCAGCGGACCGTTCGAGCAAGTCCGGCTTCTCTGCTGCTAACGCTGCTGCCGGGATACAGCTGAGGAGGAGCCGGCTGCTAATGCTATGTACCGGTACACTGCTAATGCTGCTTGCCATGCTGCTATAGCTCAGTCGTAACTGTAACTAATGCTGAGACTCTACTGACTGTGTGACTGGTAGACGGCGGTGGGTGGCGCAACAGGCCAAAACACAAATTCAAAACATAAACATGATTTGCAGACTGCAAAAATGTTTTTTAAATGCGAATATTCTGGCTGTACTATTGTTGTCGGTGAGATCAGTATGTTATATGAACATTATTCCTTTGTCTCTGTGACATATTAGGATGATTTTATGACTATTTGCTTTAGATTTCCTACATATAGCTCCTTTAAGAAGAGGCAGACATCTCCCACACTCTGCAACTCACACTAAAACAATTTAGACTGATAAATACCACCTCACACAAGAGGAACAATGGAAATTTTTTCTTGTATTTTGGGGTGAAGTGTCCCTTTAAAACTTCAGAGCAACACTTCACTTTTTTCTACACACATTTAAACTTTAAAGATCTACATATGGTATTTTCCTTTTTCCTACACTTCTCCCTCTCATCCGTTCTAACCCTCTTACCCTTCATGCCCACTGAGCTGATACTGGCTGAGCCATGTCTGAAAAATCTTGCAACGTTGACATGATTACTTCTTGATTTTAGTGACACCTTCGGTTACAGGTCCCCTTTGCTTTGGTTTCATGCACTGCACTTCCCTGCAATCACTTGTCTCTGGTTGTTTGATACCCCTGGACTGACAGCAGCTCCAACACTGGACTCCACTATTGAGAAAGTAATTCTGTTGTACAACAGTCAAAGTCACTACTAACTCCACTGTTGACCCGGTGAGAGTGTAGACGACCATGTCTCCTCTGATAAATAGATACACATGTCCTAAGCTGTTCCTTTTCACCTGCCAGCGGGGAGCTTCGCTGGGGGTGTAACACACACGCACACAGATTCATGCTGTTCTAGCCAAGATGTGCAGGCCTCTTTGCAGGCGCTTTGACCATCCATTAGAGGTTGCTTGTGCAGCTACAAGGACGTTGTCCCTCAGCAACTTCCCACCAAGAAGCACTGCTGGTCTTATCCAATGATGACCAGCCAAATTGGAAGTACTGCAGCTGTCTACTTTCTTTCAAACAATGGGCAAAAGGTTTTCCCCTCTGTACCACGTAAGGGGCAATAACAGATATTACAATGGTTGATATCTTTGAGATAGTAATATCTGCAGTGTTGAAATCATATATATTTGATGTTTTATTAAAGAAGAGCGACTAATGAATTGCAGATTAGTGCTGGATTGCATAATAAATTTTAAGGAGATAGTTTGGATTTATTGAAGTGGGGTTGTATGACGTACTTATCCATAGTCAGTGTATGACATACAGTAGATACCGGTCAGCATGCCCCTAGTTTGGAGAAGCAGGCACAAGTACCGCCACTGAAGCTAAGCAATGTACTACTGTGGATGGGGGCAGCAGCAAAACATATTTTAGCCACCTATCTATCCATCCATCCATCCATCCATCCATCCATCCATCCATCCATCTTCATCTGCTTATCCGGGGCCAGGTCACGGGGGCAGTAGGCCGTGCAAAGCACCCCAGACATCCCTCTCCCCAGCAACGCTTTCCAGCTCATCCTGGGGGACCCCAAGGCGTTCCCAGGCCAGACAAGATATGTAATCCCTCCAGCATGTTCTAGGTCTACCCTGGGGCCTCCTGTCATCATTAACAGCAATAACAGCTTAGGTGTACACTATATCGAGAATATTTCTGCTGCTTTACCTTGCCACAGACAGCCCTCTCTGATGGGGAAGCCTTAATGGCTTCGATTTCCCATCTATGCTCTGGTCAATATTAACTCTCGCTTGCTACTACTACTTCCTTGATCACATAGTCAGTGTTATGTGCGACTTTGGTGAATCTGATCTGAACCTTTTAAATGCCAAAGTCACACAATAACACACTGATGAAGGCAGCAGTAGACCAGCAGCTCCTGTGCTCAGTGATGTTACATTACTGTTTTTCTAAATTGAGTCTGGTGTTGGAGAGACTGATACATCAGCTTCAGTTCCATGTAAGAAACTGCTGTCTGACGGCAAGGTAAAGCGGTGAAAATATTCTAAATATAGTGTACACTTAAACTGATACAGAATTTCTGAGGTGGGACTTTTTTTAGATGGCCAAAATATGTAATGTTACCGACCTTTCCACAGTGGTATATTGCTTAGCTTTTGTGTCTGTGCTACAACCTGCTTCACCAAACTGGGGATGTGTAGACTGATATCTGTGTGGAATGCACTGGCTATGGATAAGTCCCTCATACAACCACACTTCAGTCAGAACTATCCCTTTAAGAGCATTCTAAGACATCTCTGACTGTTTTGAAAGAGAACTACACAAATTTAGAATTGGCCTTCTATAGCATTGTGGTCCTCACTGGGGACAGTTAAAAAAATCAGAATCAAAGATATGGCCTCTTTCATTCCCCATATTCTTCTTCAGTGTCAAACCTGGCATCTACATTACCCTCAATTCAAATCTCTCAATGATTACCTCTACTGACAGTTAATTCAGAAATTCAGCAGAGATGAGGAGCAGGCTAAAGAGGTCTGGTAAGCTCACAACTCCACACTGACACTGCTTCACATGACATCATTTGAGTCAGTTAACCAGAATTTCCTCTAGAGCAACATTTTTTCCCCCTACATATTTAGCAGACCTCCACAAGACCTGCAAACAGACAGAAATCATGGTGGAGTTCTCCTTTAAGTAATATCAGGAGCTCACAGTAAGTTAGTGTCAGCAAGGAAAAATAATATATCCAACACATTTAACATTTATTTTTCCAATTTGATGGAGCATATGAGATTTAGCTTAAATTGTATCATCCAGTGTCATTTATACAGTCGTATGCTCAGTACTTTCCAAACAGACAGCATTTTCCGACGGGGAACTGAACTGAAAGTGAAACTTTTCTATACTCTCTTCAATGCCAGACTCCATTGACAAAATTAGTAATTTTACCTGTCTGAACACAGGAGCTGTTGGTCTACCACTGCCTCAATCAGTTACTTCGTTTGTGTTATTGTGTGACGTTGATGTTTTAAAAGGGTTAGGTTGGATTCATCAAAGCCACATGATAAGACAAAAAAGTAACTGACTGAGGCAGCGGTAGACCAGCAGCTCCTGTGTTCAGAAAGGAAAAATAAAGAGAGCAGAGATGAGTTTCACTTTCAGTTCAGTTCCCTGTCGGACAAGGCTGCCTGTTTGGGAACTATGAGCATATGACTGGATAAATGACACTTGGATTATACTGTACAAGTTGTGTCAGAGTTTGTAAACAGATGTTTTGATATGGTTTTGCTGTTGTTAAAGGTGGACCCCAGTGACTTCAATTCATCAAGAATTTCCAACGTTTGATGATTCTTCCTTTACAAGAGGCACATGAGAAAAACAAAGTTTTCTATATGAATTCAGTGTAACATGTGGTGAGTGATTAATATACAAATGGTCATTTGGGAGGTTAAGTGTTCCTTTAAAGCTAAACAGCTTCGTCTAATATGCACTACTAAAAGGAATTTAGGCTTTTTAAGAGGAACACTGAACGATATTTGAGCCAGTGTATACTGTAACGTGCATGTAAGTGATAATAGTTCAGTGACCTCCTTTGATAATTGTAATGCACTTGTTTACTTACTGACTTATCCGCCCTCTCTTAGCACACATATCATATTTAATCACCATATGGGTAGGTTTTGTTTACTTTCCTTATCTCTAGTGTTGCAACTCTACTCTATGCATCAGTTATCTGAGAACATCTGATACATTTGTAAATTGACTTTACTGTGGGTGTAGGTTTTCACCATATGCCATTAAAAGATTTTGGGTATAATACCCAACTTTGGGTATAATATATTATTAAGACATTGGCTGAACAAAATGCAAGAATAATAACTGTGTTTTGGAGGTCAATATTCAAAAGAAAATAAAGGCTTAAATAAATGGAAGCAGCAATGTTAATAAAAGACCTCCCAAAACACAGCATAAGGGCTGTATGTCTTCACTTTGTGTTTCATAGTGTGTGTGTGTGAACATCTAACTAAAATAGCTCTCACAATATTCTATATTTTAAATGCAAGTATATGCAGATGTATGATTTGGTCTCTGTGTTTGTTTGTCAGCATAAATGCCTGTGGGCTCAGTGACGAAGCACAATGTTGCAGAGATAAAACTGGTCCCAACCTCCTTCGCCCTGCTCTCTCCCTCCTTCCTCTCTCTCCATCTCCCTCTCGCCTCTCCCATATGTGATAAGAATATTCCCATGGTCCCTCACAACCTGGTTTGAAGAGTTTTATCACCCCATCACCATTTCTTAGACTGCTTTGGTTTTTCTGGCTTGGAAAGGCTGACCACTTGTCTTCAGGCAGTATTTTAATTTGGCTCAGCAACAGGCAGCAGCACTGCCCATCTCCCGCTCAGAAGCAGGAACAGTGGGGCTGAATAACCTGCGGTAGCCTGTCGCTCCACATTCTTTCCAACTTGCCGCACGAGCTGCAGGCTGGACTGGGATGCTCTTGGTGGAGCTGTGTCGCCCTCTATGGGTAATAAGAGAACTGCAGCAGCATCAGGAGAGAGCAACTTCAGATTAATGTGAAGAGAGCAGCAGATTGTAGTTAATCTTGAGTTATTCTGTGTGGTGCTGGTAAGTATGATTGCTGAATAAATAAATGAAAAGAAATCTCTGGGTAACGTTAAATACTGATTAATATCTTTGTGAATGATGTTTGAAAGTCTTCACAATTGGACTTGATCGAACTTGATGCCATTTTCTCAAACCTAAACACACAATCCCTGAAACAAACAAGCCCGCGCAGCGCTTTTAACAATCAGACACAGTATTTGGCAAGTGTTTGGACTTCTGGAGGTGTTTTAGATACGCTGAGAGGGAGTTTTGATCACTTTTTAATTGCTTGGCATAAAAGGCTGAATGGACCATTTCCTGGTTCTCAGTTAAACGATTAGCGAGATCAAAGACGACACTAATTGATATGACACACAGTGAACCCAATGAGCGGAGCCTCAGGTCAACAAGACACCTACTCCACCCACAGGAATGTTTGAGAGGATGTATGTGCGTGCATGTGTACACACTCACCTCTCCGATTTGGATGTGTGTTTCGTCGACGGACTGCGAGTACGACTGGATGATCTCCTTCATGTGGAGAATGTGGTTCTCTTCAATGTCTTGGAATTTCTGGAACACAGGGCGAGGGGCAGTTATGGCACGGCGATGTGCAACAAATCACTTGAAATCAACTGCATGCCAACAAATCTGCATGGTGACGTCAGTGTCATTAAAACAGACATGAAAACAAAAGTTAGGGACAAAATATGGCCAAGGAAAGTTAACTTCCTTATTCTGTCCCAGCCACTTCCTGTGTGTCTGTTTGGGTGGTCTATGGCGCTCACACACACATATAGTTCCTCCCACAAAATGTTTCTGCTCGTGAGATACATTGACGGGGGTTCATTTTGGCTTTGAGCAGTAGTATGGTGTAGATCACAACTTTAAATGCTAGTATTTACTTCCATTTGAGTCTGACTCTGGGCTTCTGGGGTAAACCAAGGAGAATGAGTATAAATAATCATAAACTGGAAAATCAAAGTGAAGATGGAGAGGAAGATCTAACCACAAACACGCAGATAAAGACCACTTACCTCTGCATCTACACTACAGAGACATGCACACAAATAAAACTTTTGTCATTCACCACGATAACAGCTAGCATACGCTCACACACAGACACACCCACCCACCCACAGACACACTCAGACAAAGGGAACACACATGTAGGAGCCCCAGTGATGTCAGAGAGCACATGTGTTCAGTGTTTATAACTCATGTCCACATGTGCTGTGTTTGAGATGAGCCGTAGACTGTGATCCCGAGGAAGCGGGGCTGCAACGCCGCTTTCTCTAGGGGGAAAACAAAAAAAAGCTCAAGCTAACTGGAACCATTTCTGGTGGCGGAGCTGCTGCGGTACAGGAGGATATGGAGGCCAAACTCTGTTGATCTGATTTTAATTTGGAGTTTATCTAATCAGGCTTTCAGATGGCTCCAATCAGGGCTTTCCACAACGATTCCGTTACAGAGGAAAAAACACAATCTGGAGATGATACAGGGCACGAAACAGGGAACACACACACACACACACACACACACACATACACACACATGGGGGACTGACGGATTACACAATGAAAGTGTTGCATACCACAGAGACAGACACTAGACAGAGTTGGTGAGCACATATTTCATTAAAGCACATCCACACAGAAGAGAGAAAACAAGTCGCCACAATACCTGCGCAGTCTCTGCCATCTTCTGTTCAAACTCTGACTTAGCTGTCGCATATTTCTCCACATATGACTTGTAGGTCTCTGTGGCTTTTTTGGCTTTCACTCCAGCCTGCAAAATATAAACAGACAGATAAATGGCTATCATCACTTTATGGGCTACACACAATGGCGTTCTGTTTTCCCACATCAACTGACAAATCAGCAAGGAAACCAAGCTCCACTTCACATCTGAAGGCGAGAAACTTTTGGGGTTAAAGTTTCTGTATAGATGGGAGTGTTGAGGCACTTCATCATGCCTTATTACCATACCATGACTGTGTGGGTGTGTGTACGAGCGAGTGTGACCTCCCACCTTGTCCACATCTCTCTGGGTGGCCCCTTCTTTGCGGAGGCGCTCCTGCTCCACAGTTTTGGCATTGTAGATCTCCTTGGACTTCTGCAGGGCCTGAGAGGTTGTCTGGATGTTCTGCACGGCCTCAAGGGTGGACGCCACTTCCTCTTTTGTCTGACAACACACAAAAGTCTTGTAGAATAACTCAGCTAACACAACAGGCGGAAAAATATGTGCAAATGTCACCTATTGCTCTATTAACCATAGAGTTGATTCTTGAATAGTTTGAAATAACACACAGCCAGCACTTGTCACGGAATCCCCTTATTTGCTATGACTTAATGATGAAATAACAGACACAATTTCAGTGTAGACAGAGGTCCTTTATTGCTCTAGTAAAACACTATAGTAGTCCCTCACTTTGATTCTCCAGTATGTGACACGGGATTGTTGCACAGCACAGCAGGAAGCAGTTAAAGCGACATAGTGGCTGTTAGAATATGTATAAAACTCTCCATTCGTTCTTAATAGACCACATTCATTCCATCTGTATAGCTCTTCACGTTGACTTACTTGAAGGACATAAAAGAAAAAACATCAAGAGGTAACAGCAGTGGCCACAGAGTAAGTGTGCTCGTTTGTTTTACTCATCATCATCACTGAACCCGCATTGTTACTAATTTTGACACATTTATGGTATAATGTAAACATCACTAAGCACAAAAAGGTTAAATCCTACATTATGTACACATTCTGAGCAACAGCTCCAAGAAGAGTGTTTATTTTGTGTTATTCACACCGCTTCACTACAGTACGCACTGTATCTGCAAGTTAGCCAAGAAACACAAAGCGGAGAGGAACAGGGAGTGGAGGGAAGTGACGGAGAGACACTGTGACAGCCTTTTTGTCATGCTGAAAGCACAAGCATAACTCCACTGATTCTGAGCTCCTATTTTACTTTGTGTTCTGTGGCTTCATGCATGAGATATGAGCTGATGGTGTGTCTCAGCTCAGAGGAGAGAAGAGGAGTGAGGTGTAAAAAAAAAAAAAAAAAAATAGAATAGAACACTGCACGCTACATTTTCTCAGGATGGAATCAACTTTTAAACTATTTCCTTTTCTTGTGAAGAGTTGTGGAGATTTGGCAATACTGTCTCTACTGAGGGAGCTGTTCAGGGCAGGCTATGTAGCAAATCAGGGTTCACTAGATTCTCACGAAATCTCATGATTCTTGAGATTCTCGCAATTCACGCAATGTCGCAAGGTAAAGGATTTTGGCAGACATGGAGAAGGAGAGTGAAGTTGTAAATACAGACACCTGCAGCACTAAAATTACTGTCCTCAGAACCATATGGTCCAGACACATCGAACAGACATGACAGCAATGATGGCTAACTGATGCATCGCCTCATGGTATCTGTGTCTTGGCCAAAAAGTTGCATTTGAACACACCACAGAGACAACAGCTAACTAGCACGTATGTTGTGCGCCTGCGTGAGAGGGAATAACTCTGCATACAAGCAGGTGAAGCAACTTGCATTTCCTTGGATCGCGAAGATGTGACCCACCCTTCTCTGCCTTAGTATGCTTCTGATTGGCTTAGCCTGACATTCTTACCCTAAACCTAACCAATCTCGGGGCACCGGTGGCTTAGTGGTAGAGCAGGCGCCCCATGTACAAGGCTGTTGCCGCAGCGGCCCGGGTTCGACTCCAGCCTGTTGTCCTTTGCTGCATGTCACTCCCTCTCTCTCTCCCCCCTTCACGCTCACGCTTCCCTCATCTTGCCCAAACCTAATCAATCCAACCAACAAAAGCAAAGAGTGCTAGTCTACGAGAGGGAAAGTAGGGCAGGTCATGCCTTTACCATCCTACGATTCAAGATGTTAACTGGCCAGTTAGCACATGAGCAATACAACCCACTGTTGGAAGAACAAATTATATTTACTGCGCACTAGCACATGATAACACAAACAATTACAAACTGTTTCTGCTAAAGCGCTCCATGGCTAAAAAAAATAATCTGATCTTACATAAGTTTGTTTTGCTCTCATGCCCTCATGACTTCAGTCTTTTTTTTTTGCTCCCCTCACTTCTGTTTCTGTTCTCATGCACTGAGTTGAACTGCCAATCTGAGGGATTTCTCTCACTGACAGGCTCAGACGTCAATGACATCAACAACAACTAGGCGACAGACGCTCACCAACAGCCAGACACTGACCGATGACCAACAGTCGGCTTGGTGTGTCAAGGAACTTGAAGCTTCCATTTTGAAAGAATTGTAGTTTTGCTTGAGTATTTGTTTTTAACTCAAGTACTGTCTCATTTGAGGCTGTTGTTGTTTTTTGTTTATTTGTTTTTGTTTAAATGGAAGTTTTAAATAAAGAAGTAAATAATCAAGTGTAAAGAAGTATGGAAATAGTTATATAACCATAATTCAGTGATTGAATTTACAGAACAATTACCGTATTGTGATGAATACTGTTATTGTGATATAAAATAACATTTTCAGTGATAGAGGATTTTGGCCATATTGCCCACTCCTAATTGACATCTAGCCCATACTGTCAACTTCTTTCACTCTTGAGACAATAACTAGACTTCAAAACAATTCATAACGGAAAATAAACATGTAAGAATAGGTCTTTATTTAAACCGATTTTAAACTTTCCTCAAGTCCTCAAGACAAACCTGTGGCAACACTGAAGAAGCAAACTACTGCATCTACTGTTCAACTGTTCAAGGGAACGAGTGAAAGACAAGTGTGCACTTTGATTATAGCTGGGTGTCAACCTTCAAATTCTCAATATAGTGAACGCTTAAGCTGATACTGGTTTTTCCAGGTGGCTAAAATCTGTTTTGTTCCTGCCCATGTCATTGCTTAGTACATTGCTTAGTGTCCGTGTTAGACTCAAGCCTGCTTCTCCAAACTGGGGGCATGCTGACTGACATCTACCAAATGTAACACACTGACTATGGATAAGTACCTCACACAACCCCACTTCCAAAGATCCTAACTATCTCTTTCAGACAACATTTAATATTTAAGACTTGAATGCTACGGTTTCCTCACCTTTTTGTGTGCTTTGGCCTGCTCTTCCACATACTTCTGAACCTCTTTTATAAGTTCCTGGAGTTTCCTCACTAGCTCCATGTGACAGCTGGCGAGCTTCTCTGTTGAGGTCTTAAACACATCCCACACTGGTGCAAAAGTCCTTGGATAAAAAAAGACACTTCAGAGGCTAGAACATGGCAAGACCTCTTTACACAAATTCATACTGGTCTTTCCTTCAGAAAACTAGAAAGCTGTTAACACTCACCCGAGCTGAGAAAAGTTGCCAGCTGACTTGGCAAGTTTGGTCATAGACCTGGCATAGGCCTCTTCAATCGTACTCCTAGGACAGAGCAGAAATACACACACAGATTAACCCCAAGTTATCAGTATCATATGTCAATAATAGAATAATTCTACCTTTAAAACCCTTTTAATGTACAGTATGACAAAGTTTTTACAAAGTATTTGCAACTAGGTTATGGTCCAAATAGTGCATGTCACTAAACAAGAGAAGATCCCAGCAAAAAACACCCACTTAGAAGTAGCAACATAAATGTTTGACCACATGCGCCGTGTGTGGGCAAATAAGTGTGGTCTGGCTTGTGATTTGTTCATAAACCTCATGTCAGAGCGGACAGGGTGTAAAAGCTAGTGTTTGAATCCCCTGCTTCTCTCAATTTCCCTTTCTATCCCTTCATTCTGCAGCAAAGTGACAGGAGTATAAAAGACAAAAAAAAACTGCGGCAGTGTTATAGTGAAAGCCTGAATTATGCATGTCTCATTTAGCCAGCCTCTCTCTGCAGTCACGTCACAGGAGCAAGGTCAGCCAGGGGGAAACAGGACAAACGTGCACACACTCTCTCTCTCACATACACACACACACACACACACACACACACACACACACACACACACACACACACACATTCATCATCAACACACGCAGGTACATGCGGGCAAACATCCAGCATAGCACAACAACACACAGAATGGGACACACTAGAAAATGCATTATAGGCTACATTTCCACTTCCACAACTTTGTGTGAGCCCAGAATGGCAGTTTATTTTTATACTTTAGCATGTTGTAAAGTGCCAGGAGTAACCTCTGCCTTTCAATAAAGCCATAAAAACTTCTTAGTGTTGGTACTTCTAGACTGGAACTTACAAAAGTTTTAAGTGTGTGCTGTCCACTGCAGAGACAAACACATTTTACAGATATTTTTCTTCACAGGTTTTCTTCTATATTAGTTGCACAAAGCAACAAAATTGAGACATGCTTGTCTTAACAAGAACTCTGACTTGTTTCCAAAGGTGTGGGCGTGAGTCACATGACATGACAAGTTGAGTCTAGAGTTGTGACACAAGTCAGACTTCAGTGACAAATTTGATGACTTTAGACTCGACAAACTCAAAAAAGACTTGACTTGGACTTAAACACCAATGACTTGCAAGTTCACTTGGACTAGAGCCTTGTGACTTGAAAATACTTGATACCATTCCCCAAGCCCAATGATGAGCAAGTATGTCATTTAAATAGTGTGCCACAAATCGATTAATTACCTATAATTCCCTGCATCAACTGACATTAAAGTTAATCTTTCCATTTTATTTAGATATAAAACATGCAACAACAAACAATATAACTTTTAAGGAAAAACAGTCTTACAAAAGGTGTCTAACAAATTTGGGCGTGTTATAACTTGTTTAGGACTTGAAACTTAAAGTTCAGCACTTGGGACTCGAGTGCAAAGACTTGGGACTTACTTGAGAAATAGGCCTACACATGCATAAACATGCACAAGGAAACAAGCATCTATGCATAGACAAAACGCTTGTGCTCGTGAAAGTGTGAGATGTAAACATAAACGGCGTCTTCCTCGGCTGAGCTGTATTAGCCGGCAGTAGATGCAGGCCTTCTTCTATGCCGTGATACACTTGGTGGGTGTAGTTGGGTAGAAAGAAAATAGTTCAAAAACTATACGAAACTGCTAACAACAAAGTCTGTGGATTATCTTGAGTTATGGGTCATGATTTGCTGTGAGTTTTTCAGGATGTTTTTTTCTTGTGCTTTGAGCACCACAAGCTGAGTACCACCTATTCCATTTTAGTCGAGAGAAGGCAGACATCTCTATAGCCGATATTTCGCACAAAACTCACACAAAAATAATCATGATTGATAAAAAGCACTAAAAGGGAAAAATGCATAGATTTTTGGATGAACTGTCCCTTTAAGAAAAACACTGACCTGTGTCTGTGAAGTTTAATTTGCACTGAGAGTCTAAAGTCGCAGTTGGATTCTGATGATCTGGAGGTATTGTATCTTTTGTTAGTTTGTGTGTTGTTTTATTGTATACTGTATAGAGTTAGAATGTTGTATGGATTTGGGACACACCATGTGAGATGCACTTAAAAGATCCAGCAAGTATGTGTTCTAGTATGTGAACTTTGGGTTAAGATTATTTTTAGTCTTCAAATCACTTTTTCAACCAGAGAAGGTCATCTGTGGTCGAAATGTGGTCAGCCGTATTCACTTTGAATAAAAGAAGAACTGAGAGTGAGACAGCAGTGTGCTGGTAGCTTTCCATCCTTCAGTACAGATGAATGTTACAAAGTCCCTACAGGAGGTTTGAGGGATGTGTGTATGTGCCTTTTAAAGATTGCTAATATCATTTTAGCCTAAAAATGCTTTTGGGAGTGGGGGCCCTGGCTGACAAAATACAGTAGCAAAAATGCTGGGAATATATTAACACAATGCAAAGAGCTTCTTTCTCCACCAGAGGGAGCCATCGTGCAGTTTTTACAGGAGGAAAAAACATGAAACGTCTGTGAGCTGAAAAGCCAGATGCAGTCTGAAAAACTGGCACAGTGTGATTAGAATTACAATACCCCTAAGCAATATAAGCAATTATGGTAAAACACAATAAATTCATCTCTACCTGAACTTCAGTGTCCTTCATGAATAATGGATTAATTCATTTACACAGTATAAACAATAATTTTCCAGCAAACTGCAAAGACTGTTAATATTTAAGCAGAGTGAAGGCTAAAAGATTATTTATTACAACAAAATGAGTTTGAACAGTTTAAACAGTAACGGTAAGTTTTACAAGTGGTGCACTTGCAAATACTTTCATTTTGGTAGTTCTTCAAAAAGTACATGGTTTCTTCAGTAAATCTTGACATAATGATAAGAAGCTTATTTCCTTTGGATTGTGCCTTATTGTTAGTGTAAAATCATTCATTATTAATAAGACTTTCCAAATATCATTCAGTGAACACAGTCGACTTAGCACATCAGATTAGGGTGTTAAAGTGAGTGACTGAGTGCAGTGGAATCCACTGTTGAATTCCAGTGGTAGACCATCTATCATGAGGCAGGTTATAAACACACACCTCTAACAGAGCGAAGCTAAGCTTTATGGAGGGGGGAAGAATTTGAAAAGAAGCTGTTATTATGGTATTATCAAGCTGCAGACACTGGGGGTGTGGAACATAATGCCAGGTTACAGGTGGGCTAAGGTTTAAGCTTCTGTCACAAGGAGGTTAAGTTTCCACAACATTCACACTCATATACATCTGCCTTTAGCCCCAACTTTAAACTCAATGACTACAAATACTGTTTATTTTCCTGATAAATGAGGAGACCCTCCATTAAAATAAAAAAAATACTTGATTTGATACTTGAGTTTGATATTCGATATTCTTTTTTTACGCAACAGTATCGCAAAAAAAGGTAAACATTCTGAAGATTCAGCTTCTTATATGAGGATAAGTTGCTTGTAACTGCCGGGAAGCACATTTTTATTACATTTTCATGACAGGTAAGACATGAATAACAGAACCAGATGCAGTATAACAGTTTAATCAATGTGTTGTATGTATTGAATTAAAGGGTACATTTGTTGCGTTGTTTTTGTTTTTTTTGCATGTACCATATTTTGGACCTGTGTCGGTGTCTAAGTGACTAATGGAGAAAACAATTTTGGAAGTGTTCTAGTTGAGGGAGAGTGCTGCGGCCAGCAATGCAAAACAGGCTGCATTGTAACCACTTAGGGCATTTGTGCACCGTCATTTTCCGTTCATTAAAAGGGCTTGTTTATTTTAAGTGTCTGATAACATTATGGAAAGGATCCCTACAAAACGAGACATTTAAGTTAAAGAGTAAGATCCTTTTTATTCAACCAGAAACAGCCCTGAAATCGCCACTGCCAAATCCACCAGACCCTACACATATTAACAGTAATTTTAGCATACAGCTATACAGCTGGCATATTTCAGCTGGTTTATTTCAACCAAACCAGAGTTTGTGATTGGTGGAACAGTGATAAGCTGAACCAAGATAGTTTTTGTGAGTTATACTTTGTTTGTTCTGACTTTAAATGACGAGTTCTTTACAATAGTAAAATTGCTGTTTATTTAAATGAAGTTTGGTGGTTTTGGCGATTGCGACATCTGGGGTGTTTCTGGTTAAACAAAAAGGATCTTATTTTTTGACAAAAAGGTCTCTCTCTTTCGAGATCTGCTGTCAAACGCTTACTAACAATCTGAGCATGTCAGTGGCAAAAACAAGCACTAAGAGGTCATAAATTGACAGTGCGCTATTGCCAATAAACTTTACATTGCAGCCTGTTTCACTGCTGGCAGCTGCAGTGGTCTCACTCAATACTGGACCATTTTCAAAAATTCTCTATTTATCACTTTAAAAATACCAAAGTTACCCTCTAAAATGTTAACTATGTAGAAATGGCTCCCTCCTCAGAATATAACTAACTGATGTGTCTCAGACTATGGTGTCTTACCTTTCTCTGATGAAGTCTGTCAGCTCCTTGGAGGAAATTTGGCCATGCTTCATGTTATGGTAGAGCACATCAAAGCCATTATTTTTTTCACCCTGCATTTCAGAGACAAAAAAAGGAATGCAGACAGATCAGTCACCGGAACAAGCACCAAGTCTGACAAACAATACGATAACAACAATTCCTCGGGCATCGATCGAACATTACCGACAAGGCTTTTTCCACAAGCAGCATTCTCATTGTCTGCATGGCATCCAGCTGCATTTGCAGCAGCCTCTGGTCAACCATACTCATCTTCGCCATCTTTGAGAGTAATAGATGCTAAAAATGTTCAAAACGAGGCTCGAGCGTAAAATGTAAGAGACAGCGAGACAACCGTTTGTCCGTCTGTGTGGCTGTAACCATGCCACTGGGTAACTAGTGTCAACTTGCACTGATGCCTTTAAAAATGCAGGTAGCTCTGAATAATTCATATGAGAGAAAAATGTTTGGTTTTCATTTAACAAAATGTATTATAATCACAAATAACCATACCCTTCTACTACAGATATAGTGACACCGTGCTATTACCACTATTAATGGAAAAATACACAAAACAATGAATATAACTGAATTGCAAGTTACAGCAAACAAATCAGTCTCAATGAATTCAAAGGACAATGCCACAATAAAAAATGCCAAGAGGAACTCTCTTACTCTATTAGTACAATACTTCCTGTATTAGAGCCAGACCAATAAATCAGCTGGGCTGACATGTCAATAATATCTTATTGCAGATAGTATCTATGATACAAATTTTGAGGTAATTTGGAAATAGCATCAGCAGTATATACATTCTCCACCAGAAAGCACTGACAAGTGGATATTTTCAGCTTTAAAATGTCCCATTAGGTATCTTTCTTAGTCACAATTAAGAGAGAAATTAAATCTAAGGGATGCATATCAAGACTGTTTGTTATATATCTTTTCATTTTTTTTTAATGATCAGCTTATGTATTGTCCTCCCAGATATCAAGTTATGCATTGGCCTCAAATATCAGTTGGGCTATAACCTGTATAATAACAGACAGCATAATCAATCAGCAGACCAACCCATCAATCAGACATTGCATAATCAAAATTCATGAAACTTACTATTAGATAGACTTCTAAGTTTGTATTGAAGATAAGAGATATATTGGTTTTGAAAACACTGGTTCAGTAGTAACAGCAGTCTCTCATGCTTGTATGACACATTACTATCTACCAGGCCTGTCATGACGACTACTTTTGGTGGAAGATATGTCCCAAAAAAACTGTGATGAATGATATAGTCATTTTAAGACCATTTTATGCCACTGATATTACAATAACATACTAGCATTATAATGTAAGTACAACCTTTCAAAGAAGAATGGACATTTAATTCTTAAGAACATTCATACATTAGAATGTAAAAAATAAACATTAAAATGTATTTAACAAATAAAACAAATAAATGCACGTGTGTGTGTGTGTGTGTGTGTGTGTGTGTGTGTGTGTGCGTGTGTGTGTGAGGGGAGGAGCAGAGCCCCACCCATGGTGAAACTCTGACACAAAGAGCAGACGTGAGAACAGAAGCTGTGCAACAAGAAAGTACAGCAAAACGTGTCTTAGTCTTTCTATCCTGTTCATTCAGCTTAGATGCAGTGAAAAAAGCAATTAGGCGCTGCGTCCAAGTCTTATGACGTTAAATTCATAAATTATGTTAGAATAAAAAGCCTAAAATGTTGGTTGCATTCTTTCGTAAAGAAACATGAATGTAAACACAAGGGCAATATCATGTGATAAGTGGACATAACCTTAATCATTTTTGCTGACCTAGATAAGTCCACTATGTAATTATCGTGACAGACTTATTCATGACACACCTTCAAATCAAACGTCACTTCTGACAAAAAGAAGAATCACTTCCTCATGGCCCTCCGTTAGGCTGTTTCTTCAGAGAAGGAGGAAACATGCAAATAATGCGTTAAAGCTGTGAGAAGTGCCCTTTTTCTAAAACTCAGATTATCTGATAGCAGATAGATGGCAAACAAACTGGGCCACTGTCCAACAGATTACAAGAAAAGACACTGACTTGATGGTTGTGATTAATATAGTTTAATTGCGACACATAGTAAATAGTGAAAAAAATGATAAGCTCCAAACAAATAAAGACAAAGAGGGAAACTCATAGTTTTCCTAAAATGTGGGCTGAAGTCAAGAGGACAATACTGCTGTTCACAGCAGTTCATCCTCATTCTTGTCCAAATCTACAGGCCAACTTTGTTTCACCTCAATCTGAGACTGTCACAGATACTTCCTGGTTCCTGGAGCAATCCACTGTCAGCAGTTTGGAAGGCTCCAGCATCAGTGCAGCTTTAACAAACCCCTGTTTTTCCACACTGACAGAGATGAAAGGTCAGGAAGTTTGTGTCAGAAAAAATGAAGCTCAGAGTGAGCTCCAATATTTACAGAGCAAATAGACATTAAAAAGGAAAGCATCCCTTTCTAGGCCACAGCTCACTGGCCTACATTCTAACCCAGTGATCAGACCACTGAGGTGTGCTTCCTGTTGTAACAAAATAACTATAACAAAAGTACAAGTTCAGAAGTTATCTCGCCTGTAGCAAGCAGCGTGACATGCCAACTACTGCACCCATTAGATGCCAAGACAGGAAGGAGACCATAACAACTGACCTTACATAACTACATGCAGAAGCGTAAGAAACTCAAAGTGAAACACATTGTCAATTGGCCAATCTGCTTACAAAACAGGGAAGTGACGAAAGTGAGCAACATGGCCCCAAACAGAGCAGAACAGGAAGATAGTCCATTCTGTGCAACAGCTAGGCTCATGTGGAATGTGATATCAGTGAATACAAAAGAAAAATAAAAACAAACACAGGAAAGTGGTCTGGGCGTTTTGGACTTTTCAGCAGGTTACAATACTGGGCTCGACATAAGGATCCCACACAGCAGTGGCCAAGAATATAAAGACTTCACCTTGAGCAAACCTGAAATATCGTGAGATTTATCAGTTTAAATCTCAAATCAGTCCACCGGCTAGTTGAGGATTATACTACACTACATCTACATGAGCAGCAACGGCAGCGAGAAGTGATACTGGAGTGCCGCACAGTTTCTCAACATCCTCCTCTGGACACTCATTGATGAAAGCCTTCGTTCTGGGTGTTTAATATTCCAACCACACATTGTGAAATTCAGAAGTACCCATTATGCTTGGATTTAGATGGAGAGGTTTTTAACTCCCTGCCCCACCCCAAAGGGAGGGTAACATGCTGAGAGGTTAGCACACACGTCAATCAAGGTTTGTTTGAGCAATAGCAGTATGCAGCAGAGACAGCGTCCAACAGACTGAGAGTGAATAGTGTCAGCTGTCCAATATTCAGTCCATGCCAATATAATCAATGACAGAAACAGATCCCAACGTGAACCTTGGCTGTGCTACACTACGCTATGTCTGCACTGCACAGACTACAGGGAGGGGACTCGACGTCTTTGTATGCTTTAGGCTGACATAAAAAAAATGTAATGTAGGTAATAGCCCGGCAACGAGACAGCTTACGTCATGGTTGAACGCACACTAATGCTTTTTCTGGGAAGGGTGCTATCACTCACAAGCACAGAGAAGGCGAGCATTGATGGAAAAAAGCAGCGACCTCACTTAGTATTAAATGTAGAATTTAATATACCGCAACACACTATAACTTCAGGTTATATATTGGTGTTTAGACTGAACAGCTCTGTTCTTTCCCCACATAAAAGGTACTACATCAGGACTCAGGTCCTTGAACACTGGCTGAGGGTTAATGTAACTCTTAGGTGAAATTACAATTAATGAGCAAACAGTTTAGAATTAGTAAAATAGCTCTGACTCTTGATTCTGCCACCTCTTTCCTTAAGTTAATTTAACCCTTTAATTTCTAATAATGTTGACTTACATGGGTAATATTAAAGCTGTAGTTGGTAACTTTAAATTCTTTATAAAACTTGCTGAAACGGTCACTATATCCATTCATTAGAACACGAGACAGGTATGTGAAAAAAACAATCATGTTCCATCTCCTCCTCAAAGTGCTTCTAATGGTATTTGCAAGAATTAAATGCACATGAACAAAAACAACCAGAGCTGAGGAGTCTCTAACTCAGCTGTCAATCATGTTGATCACTGCTCGTGAACTGCGGTCAGACTGTCAAACAAGGCAACACTGATCAAATATAAATCAAGATTCTGTAACAGCCTTGTGTAGTTATCGCCTCAACTCTTTTCAGAAATATATTTTAGTGTACTGTTTAGCTGTGAAATGAGTAAGTTTTTGACCAGGTTGCCAAGTACCAAACAGTCAAGCCAAAACAACCGCGCAGAGCAAACTTTCTCATGTTGGACATAACTGACAGCTGTGCTAGCCAGTCCTCGGCTCTGATTGGTTGTTTTCCGTGACTTACAGTAGATCCTAGCAAATGCCATTAGAAGCACTGTGAGGAGACAGAACATGACTTTTTTCACAGACTATGGCTGTGTCTGACATTCAGCACTAACATGCTATTTAGTATGTCCGAAACATTAGTATGAAACCAACAGTATGTGAATTGCATACTATTTCCGGTTAAATATTAACCTACAGTATGTTAACACTGGAGACTATGCCGCATACATATCCCACAATGCAATGCATTAGAGGACAACGTTCATACTGGACAGCGACCAAGCTAGCTCTCTGTAATGTCAATACACTACAATTGAAGTGTATGTGTAAAAAGTGTAAGATGTCACTTGGCTCGGTGTGATATAATTTTAAAACTATTTTTGACTTACTGGTCGAAGTTACCATGGTTACGTGTCTCGAAACTGGCAAGCAGGCTCTGACGAAGTGATGTGATAATTACAGCTCAGTGTGTTTGAAAAAATACATACTACTGTTTATGAACACAAAAGTATTTTGAACGATTGTACGTATATTGTACGGTGGTGTATGGAGCAATTTCAGACATAGTTTTGTGATACTGTGTAGATGTAGCGACAGTTTCAGCTAAAATATGGCAAGGTTATTTTTATTAAAGGTAACAACTTAGTTATTTTGACTAGGCTGTATGGTATCCGATAAAATCAGACAAGACTCAAGTACTACTTGACAACACTTGACATTTGTGATTTTAGCTGCAGTGGTTGGTTGATTAATTGATTAGTTATCTGATAAAAACGTAATCAGCAACAAATTTAATAACTGTTTCATTTAATACATTTTTTTCAAACAAAACTACCAAACATTCCCTTGTTGTAGAGATTCCACTGTGAGGATTTTTTTTTTTTTACATGTCTTTGTCTCGTGATAGTAAACCTGCATATCATTGGGTTTAAGACTGCTGGTCGCACAAAACAGGCTATTCGAAGGCGTCACCTTGGGCCATAGGAAATTGTATAGGCCTTTTCTGACATTTTAAGGACAAAGTGATTAATTGACAATGAAAAAAAAAAACTAAGATCCAGCCCTATTTGTCACGTTAATGTTTGGTCTTTCAAAGAAAGAGTACACTCTATAGTCTCATATCAAGATATAGCCCAACTTTCTCAGTTGGGCAATACTTATTTTATTTTACTGACCAAAATATGAGATGAAGGAAGTGGTGCAATGAAGTGGTTCAGTTTAGGTCTGTGTACCACAAAGCCATGGACAGGAAACACACCACAGACTTTATTTACACTGTATTGTGTTTTCACACACATCATTAACATCACTGTAAATACAGAGTAAAACAAACACAAAAAGAAAGTTACATGGCTGAAATCTTTAATCTAAAAAACCACCTTAAAGGACAGATAAACAAACCCAACAGTGCTCCAGTTTATCATGTAACATCTGCTGGACAGAGGAGGACAGGAATTCAGTCTCTATCTGTTGTAGGATAATACCAGTTTCAACATCCTGTGTGCAGGGAATCAAGTGTTTATAGCCTGACAGGCAGTAATGCAACCCGTGACATGGAGAGAGCCCTGCTTATCTTTCAACATTATACTGCCTTCTTCTAACAATAAAATGTGACCTGAGCTTGAGAGTCTCTCAGAACTTTCACTAATTACAGTGTGCTGCTGATATGTTGTTTTGTTTACAATGTAAGTCTGCACTTAGAGATGACATGAAAATGAAAATTTTGTATGAAAATATTAAATATGAAAAGTTCAAATCATGATTATAATCACCAAAATTATCATGGTTATAGGTTATTGCGGTATTACTAAAATGTGCTGAAAAAGTAGTGACTCACAACCACAACCAGAATTAACAGCACTAGGCTTTTTGTTTGCATAAACATTAAAATAACATAACCAATACCTCATTTTCACATATGCAATCATAAAGAACGTGCATCAACATTAAAAATAGCCTGTCATTGAAATGCTTTCTTGAGTGACTGTGTCACTGTAGATGAGGACAAGGGACCCGTAGCATCACTGGGTTTGCCTGCGGCACGCCCACTCTGTAAACAGGGAAACAGCAAAACAAACCCACGTTGCATGCTGCGCCTGCCTGCGTCTGGGACACTGTTTGCTAACTCTGGTTAATGCTGAACAATATTTACCGTGATCAAACACAGTTTTAATGATGATCAAAATTTGACATGGTAATACTAATCATTGGGAAATTTACCACAGTTTATGGTGAAATCTGTAATTGATTGTTCCGTAGTCTGCATCTAGGGCTGCAAATAATGTGTAAGCTGTTTTCATTGTCATCAGGCCTTTTATTTTCGGAATGATTCAATTAATCCAAGGTGACATTGTCATTTGGCTTTTTTATCCACCAAAAGACCAATAACCAACAGTCCAAAACCTAAAAATATTCAATTCACTGGCTATTTTCTGGCTAACATTACACCTCTCATGCTGTCACAAGCACAAGCCTCTCATCCATGAATATATGCAACTTCCTTTTGTGCAGTGATATGGTTGGCGGGGGTAGTTCGGTAAAGAGAAAACAGGTCCTACATGATACTCCTCACAACAAGGTCTGTGGATTATCGAGTAACCGGATCATGATTTCAGGAAAGAGACATTGCTGTTGAGTTTTTCAAATGTTTTTTTTTTTTTGGCACTTTGAGCACCACAGGCCAAGTTTCATCTGGGATGTGAAGTGTCCCTTTAAAAGAATAAGAGCTAGCCTTCCTATGCAGGCTGCAAAGTGGAACTACTTTACAAACAAACCAATTTCTCTTCATTTATAAGGAGAACTAACAGAAAATACTTTGTCATAGCTGTAGTGCATATAGTATGTGCATTCATTACATAATGGTGCATAATGTATTATAGGTAGCCTTTAAGTGTGCTTTAGTAAGTCTTGGTCATTTCATTTCCACTAGCAATTCAGTAAACAGGAAACAATCAAGTCGGATAAACAGAGTCCCAGCTGACATTACTCCTGTTTGTTCAGGTAAAAGCAGTGGAAAGAAGTGCACGCTTTCACTGAGGGATTTAAGAACTGCTAATCAAGACTCCTTCTCTCTACACAGACTGTAAACGATGGCCTGGTGTAGCCTGCAGACCCCAGAGCCATAGAGCGGGTAGACAGCAGGATGACATCAGAGTGTCTGCCCTGGGTCATGTGATCAGAGAAGTCTGGGAGCGGTGCACTGAGCTGTCACATCAGACTAACATACACTGCATGTGTAGTATGTGGAAAGCACACACAGGCTGGGCTTATGATATAAACATACATGTAAAAAAAGCGTAGGCATTACTTCAGGATGTGACATCAATTGTATAGCTACTGAGTAATCTGAAAACAGGTTATATTATCACTACGACGATGACCCATTTAAGCACGTCTAAACCCAGCTTGCATGTAAGAGTTCATGAGACACAAAGCAAAAGACAACAAACCACCACGAGGCAGGATATCTGTTTCAAGCAAAAACAAAAGTCAATGTTGACCAAAACCCTTTCCCCCTGTGGGGACATCTTTGCTGTAACCTCACAACTCAATCCCACTGCAAAAAAAACTCAGCAAGACCTTCCTCTAAAGACAAACATTGAAAGCAATATGGTAGCTTGTGTCTGCTGAGAGAAAATGTGTCACCATTTGTCCATCTGTTCTTCTTACTTCAGTCTTCGCTGTAATATTGCGACACTTCACATGCTGGATCATAACTTGCGGGAGTCTGACTGTGAAACTTGCACACAGTGTGAGAACCTGTCAGACCATGGATACACACACACACACACACACACACAATACAGACACTGGAGAGAAGAAAGCCATCCTGGGGCTGTTGGCTCTGTCAACACTGTTTGCTTATCGCACCTCATCTTATTTTCCCATGGCATGCTGGAGGTTACAGACGCCACAATAAACATAAGATCATCAGGGATGTAGAGCTGTAAACTAGAGCATTAGGCCAGCTACCTGCTGCCTTTGTGAATGTGACATACTAATCCACTGCCTGAGACATTTCAAGACGTGCCACTAGTCACACATTCACATTTTCACCAACAGGCCACAGCGAACAAGCTTACTCTTGCACATTTCACACACACAAAAAAAGGGAAACGGACATTTGAGAGTTGCAAACAAATCTAGCGAGCGGAAATGTTGCAGCCAGTGACCAATCAAGTGCTGCAGCTTTGACAGAGAGACGACACGTACCATGTCTGGCTCCTAATTCCTAGAGAACTTGTTTATTCAGCTGAGGAGAGATGTTGTCTACCTCAGAGATTCAAGCCAAGATTACATACAAGGAAAAGAAACAACAAAAATGCCTTTACAAAGACCAGAGTGAAAGAGCACAGAGTGGAGACAGGTGTAGGCTACGCTCTGGCATGCTGTGCAAAAGTGAAACAGATTAGACACCTTTTCTAATCTGACAGCCTAGTGTGTGTGTGTGTGTGTGTGTGTGTGTGTGTCTGCTTGTGGTGATGATTTGTAGTCAAAGGGAAATGGATGCATCCCCTCATGCCAAGTGTGAGTGTGTGTGTGTCCTGCATGTTAAACACACAGCTGATCTTTGCCATCACTGGATTCTCTTGTGCCCCACTGCAGGGCACAAAGGGCAGATTGAAGAATCAAGAGCATCTCAGCTCTCCTCTTTTCCATTTAGTTAATGATGAAGTCTCTTTATGGAAAAGGGCTTTGGAAGTTGACAGCACTGTACTTTCTAAATTACCTCAATTAATGTAATTTCCGGTTACAAAGTTTGTTTACTCAGCTTTGCAAGCCGGACATACTTTACAGCCTTTGCCACCTGGAACTAAGGTCAACTAGGGCTAAAAACTCTAGCTGTGCTTCCCACCTTAGGGGAGACAGGGATGCAATATGAATGGTGGCTATTTGACAACTTCATACTATTGCAACAGCCTACAAAATAAACAAACAGGAACTTCCCTTTCAGCATATCAGCACTAAGGCAACATGAAATGTTATCTAAGCACATTTCTGAGAGTTGTAAGTACACCTGGTCATAGATAAATAACAGAGTAAAGCAATTACACATTTATTTGCATATTTTTTTTTTCCATATTCAGTCATCCAAAACTCCTTGGTCTCAAGTGGAAAAGGTGGTCAACCTAAAAAGACCACAACATTTTTACTAGTTAAGTTGAGATAACTCAATATAAGACTAAAAGTCAAACATTTGATCCATACTTGCAGCAGTGGTAAAGTGCAATACATGGCCTTAGCTGAGAGTAGTAGCCCTAATGAAGCCTGAGTTGTTTTCACTTTTGATAACACTTGACTTTATGGCTTTAGTGTTAAAAAAAACAATACTATAAAAAAGACAGACATGTTGGTAAAGGCTGAACTGAGGATGAAATAATATCAGTAAGGAAAGAGGCTTTTACTTTTCAACCTGCTATATCATACCGTAGCCACGTCAAATCGAGAGAGTAATGACCTTTCGGAAGTGAACAGACAATACTGTACACATTGTAATAGTACTGTACGCACTGCAGCACTGGCTCTATTTAAATATTAGCTAAATGTCCAATGTAATAAGAGGCTAATTTCTTGTTTTTAAAGCTGTTCTCCAACTTACTAAACATCTGGCCTCTCACTGAAACTTTGTTACGGAAGAATATGACGCGTACGGCCAAGGTCTCTGACTGACAGCGGAAGCGTCCAATGGCATTCATGGAACTGACCATAAACATTCCAAACGAGCCTGAGAGAGCCAATTAGCGGGAGCAAGGGTGGACTCTCCGAGGTTTCAAGTTAGATGGGTTTACAGAGGCCCAAACCCCGGGGTGGCAAAATAATAATCGCCGAGGAAAATTAACGATGGCCGGGTGGCTGCTGACCAGTAAGTCTGTCCGCACCGGACACCGCCGGTTCAAGCCTGTGACCAGACGACTACCACTACAACGTGAATAATACTTAATTCCAGGCTGACATGAACATGATAGGGAGGGAACACAGCGAGAGAATAATAAGGAATAGCACCGGTGTAAACACCATGAATAAAAAAAGTACCACCTACCCAGAAATTCTCTAGGAAGTAGGGCGTTATCATCTTGTTTTATTCCTCTTCGCCGCAACTCTTATATTTGTTGTAAGGGAACTTTTAAAGCGTAAATCATCCACCGTCCTCCCCCCGTTTCTGTTGTATCTGCCTTTCCCCGTTTTCCTCCTCTCCCCTTTCTTCTCCCTCCCCACCTACAGACTCCACCTCCACTCGGCTCTACTGCGTCTCTCCCCTTTGGTTTCTTCCCTTGGAAATGTAGATTTGTAATGGACGAAACAGCGCTACCAATGGCGGATAATAACAACAGTGCAGACGACGGGCCGTCGCTAGGCAAAATGCTGCCTTCACGTGCTCTGCGTAAACTCCTGTACTCTTGTGGACTGAACATGTTGAAGCGGTACATTGAGGAGGATAAGGGGCGAATTAGGAAAACAAATACAGTTTAAATTGATTAAGATATAAATAAATAAACACCAGGTCACAGAAATGTAGGCTACACATTATCCACAATGCTAATTGCGTGAAAGCAGATAAGAGTCAAGGGTATTTTAATGTCAACAGCCACTAAATTCACAGCATTGCAATATTTTACTTTGAAAACCATGTATCTCAATTTATTAGATGTGAATACGCCTCTTTGAAATTTAAATATGGTATTTCTTGATTTGCAATTTCAAAAGCAGAATCTGATTTTTTTGTGTTCACAAATTCAGATTAAAAAATTGGAGTTGAAATTTTAAAATAGCAACATCCATTAATATCATTATTATCAGATACAAATTATCAGCACATACTGTCTTTGGGTTTTAATTTTCTAGCAGCTTTCTTAGATCACATGACTGACAGACCATGCTCTGATAGACAAGCAAGACTTGATAGCCTATCCTGTTCTAGTAGCCCATACATGATGGGTTTGCCCAGCTGTGGCTATTTCAATTTTTTCAGCTTACATTTTTAGAGCTAAATCTGCTAAATCCAATTGGAGCAATCGCATTTTTTTTAATTCTAAAATTTTATGAACATCAAAAAGTATATTAAACAATGTCAAATAGGTGAACTCAGCACAAATACATTTAGATGCATGGTTTTCAAAGTAAAACATTTCAATGCAATGAAATCAGTGGTGTTTAAAGCTGGTGAACTTCAATTATTCGTGTCTTGTTTGTGCAAAAAAATGAAATCACATAATATTCAAACCTAGTTGTGAACACAACTTGGGAAAATTTTCCGCCCTCATGTTAAAAAAAAAAAAAAAAAAAAAAATGTGTTCTTGTATGCGGGTAATCTCTCAAGACAGATTCTGCAATTGACATTGTAGAGGAAAAGGAGGTAAAGGAAGAAAAAACTTTTTTTTTTTTGTACCGATGGATTTCCAGATTGGTATGCAGGTGATTCCATCATTAATTAGTCTGTTTACAACTTTTGTCCCTCATGCTTATTTAAGTGTTATTTTTTACTGACGGGGATCTGGTACACTAAGTCAGCATAGATCCACAGATAAGCAGCCAAACAACTAGAAACTAGAACCACTTCAGCATGCTGGGCTGCATTTGTGATGCTGTAGTATATATGCACAGCCTCTATTCAATTGGTGTATTGCATCTATACACCTGTAATGGCCTCCAAATGATGGATTTTTAGCTTCATGCATATAAATATATGTTGCCTATGATGTGAAATAATGTAGATCTGATACCTGTATTTACATGTATACAAAGTGAAATGCAGTACTAAAATCTGAGGCTGGAATTTGATAAGCCCTCAGCCACTGTCTGAACTGATGAGACAGGACAGACTCCATGATTTCTTGCATGCTAATATTGTGCAGATCCGACACATGCTCTATTAAATTTAAGAAAATACAAGACAGAGACCCATAAATAATGTAAACAATTTATTGGAACAATGTACAGATTCAAGCAATGGTAACCAGTCACATCCACTATATCATCTTACAAATATTACAAAATTACTACAGTACAATATAGATTCTTTGCATGATCCAAAATATTTGGTGGCCCCAAAAGTATTACTTTTTTAAAATTCAGCAGCTTATTAAAAAAAAAAGAAAAAAAAATCAAACCATGTCTATCAAAATGATGTTTTTGCTTTTATTAGCAAAAATGATAAAGGCAGATAGTCTAATCAAGTTTGAAGGCTAAATGAGAATGCAGGAGTTCTTTGACTAGACATTCCTTAATATTGGTGGGTGCTTTATAAAATACAAATTTTCAGTAAAGCTTCGTAGAAAGTCAAACTTATATTTGCAAATTATGTTTTTAACATTATCTTTGAGTTGTCAACCTATTTCTTTGCTTTTAAATTCAGTGTTACCTGCTTCTTTAGATACAGTATATCTATTGCAAAACACCAACAAAACCTCAAAGTATTTGCTCTCAAGGCATTGTATACACTAAGTATTTACCGTAGTCCGATAACAATCACTTTTGACAAAATAACATGAAGTTATGTGCAAGTTACCATTTTATTCTTCCCCCTGCCTTGCAATTGTAATCCCATTTTGACAGCTAGCAGTATTGCGCACATATAACACTAATGCCAATTAACACCCATGGTTACCCACTTTTAATATGAAGGGTGAGAGTTTTACTAATCTTCAGTTGAGAGGAGATGCATAAAGGCGTACACATTGGGGAAATGATAACAAATAACACTGAACACAGACGACCTGAGGTTAACACATAGAAAACACGTATTCAAGTAGTGAAACACAACTACAATGTATAGCAGCAGTCGAGTCAGAAATACAGCACAGTAATGGTGGGGATTGTTTCGCATGTGTTTTATAGACCTACACTCTTTCAATGAAAGAATAACAGGACTGTGCACGCACATACACAAACATACACACACCCCATCAAGCCATGTTTACTCCATTGTTTTGCATGCCAAACAGCTGGAATGTGACAGACAGAATCACTTCAAAACACAAAATGATGTGGCACATACAAATATTTGCCTCTGTATTCCATGATGCATTATTGTCCTATTTACCTCATTAATGTTAAATCTAAGAGATCAGTTATATGTTTCATATTGTGAACGTTTATCTAAGACACTAAAGTACTTTCACAATCTAATGACCCCTTTGCATCGAGATACTTATTGCATTAGGTAAATACATTTTAGCAGCAATACTTAATCAATGATCTGTTAACACTAAGGTCATATTCTGAAGGGTTTGGCTACATCATTAATTTCAAGCACTTGCAATTTAAATTTTAAGTGCATGCCATGTGCATTGCAAAGGGTTAAAATACTGCAGTTATTACTCTGGCCAGCAGAGGAAAAACGACTGGCAGGGCATAAAAAACAAAAATTAAAAAAAAAAAAAATCTTCCGTTCTCTCCAACCCATCATGGAATACATGGCTATCTGTAACTTAAACACTTACACACTTCATAAAATATAACAGCGCAAAACAACCAGAGACAATAACATTGTTGTAGTTTCACAGTATTTAAAAACTATACATCCAGCTATGGGGGAAAAGTTAAGGGAGGACACTCCAGCAAGAGTTATGTGAAGTTATAAACGTCCCAGTGTTGCTATACATAAAAGGTTACTATGTACTTTTAAACCTTTAATTGAAGCTCCCCTCCCTCCCGTAATTCCCTTCCCACTATATGTTGGGCTGTGAGGGGCCACCAACATGCAAGAGATGAAAGTACCCCACAAAACACAACCACCCAAAACATTATACACTCATCCTCGAGATCATGCTTTTAGCACAAGAAGCCAAACAACCAAGAAGAAAACATCAGTACATTGAGAAATAAACATATTTAACATTCATCTGATGGACTGCATGGTTTTGACAGCCAAAATCACAAAAAATCACTAAGACGAGAATTGTGTCGTGGTGTCTCCAACATGTGTCTCCTTCATTTCTCCTCCACGAGGCTCAGACCATATAAAGGATTGTAAGCATCTCAAGCTTCACTACGCCTGCTGATGAATGTCCGTGTCACATTCACGCCACAAGACCAAACTGAGAGATTCACGCCGACGTTACGTCACAGCCAAGATTTTGCACATTTCCTAAACTCTGTGTGTAAACCCAGTCATGCTACATTACAGCTGATTGCCGTAATTCTCTGGTAGAGGAAACAAATGTACTGTAAATAGATAAATTACAAGGTCAAAGAAGAACCTTATCACAGGGCAATGACAGCTGTCAAACTCAACACACATCACTAATGTTCCACAGCTTTTCACGACGACACAAGCATGCTACCTATTCCCAGAAAAGCTGCTCTTAAAAGAAAATCTTGTGCTCTCCAGTGACATTATTAACAGCTTTTGCCCTGATAAAGTATAGGAACACTGAAAAAATATGATAACTACATAGGTGATAACTTATTCTTGGTGATATGCAGCATTATTAAATTAGATTCTCCAGAGTTGGATCCAATATGATGCATCATTAGCATCAGCTGCTATGTCTTAGCTTTAGGCTATCCTTATATTTAGCGAAAATACCTCTTGATGAACCCTCAACTTAACTTCACTTATTCTTCTACTCTATTGGTAGAATTCAGTCGTACTGAGAACTACCATGTGCCATTTACCTGGCTGACATGATGATAAATGCGCATCTGCACTAAAGACCTTTTTCTGCACCTTTCCATGTGCAAACCTAACAAAAATAAATGAGCAAATGCTTTACAGAGTTTTGCAAAGTGTTCTGTTTTGCTTACATTTCTTTCCAATAGTTCAGGTAACAGAAAATAAGATGTTTGGGGAATAAATGTAGAGAAAAAGGTGACAGATTTTTTTCTGATTGAGATGTGATAACGTGATTTTTCCTCCCATGATAAGGTTGCTCTGGCAGTCCCTTTCCCCCCCTTGCCTGTGCATGGGGGCACTGAGCACTGCAGCTACCACCTCCCTCCCACCCCGTCCTTCAGGTCGGGGAGGGGTCCGCACCCCTTCCCTCCCCTCAGCAGGCAGACCCTTCCCCCCAGTAAAGGGTAACATGTTCCCTGGGTAAAAGAGGTTCCCTATATTGTCTCCCGTAGTAAATGACCTGTACAGAGAGAGAAAGACCCCATTAGAATACTGTCCTAAAGCAACATTTCTTTTATGTTAAATAAGGGTGTCACATACTTAAATTCCATGCTTTGTAAGAGCTTTAAAAATCACTTAACCAAATTTTTTTTTTTGGAAAAATCATTTTTCACTTATTCAAGCACTGCAGACAAGTATAAATGTATGCATGTATGTGGCACCACTCAGAGTTAAGTTTTATGTAGGAATATGGTTATTAGAATGAGTAATATGATAACCATTTTGTCAACAGGTAACAAGTATTACGTTAAAAAATAGGCAATAGGTCCAGTGGTAGCTTTTAAGATTTATAACATCAGAAATGTGGACTTTCACACAGAAGAGCTCGACTCACTTTGACAAAAAGAAATTTAAAGATTAATAAATTAGATAAAATGTTTGTGCCAATTGAGACCTCACAAATCCAAATTTAAGACTATTTAAAGACTTATAATGCCTGATATTCATAAAGTTGAGTTTAAGACATTAAGATTTTTCATAAATACTGAAATCAGCATGTTTTTCTATTTACTTTCAATGACAGCATATGATATCAGAGAAGATACTGACCCCAGTGATGAGGCACACTGCTGTGGAAACAGTTACACCCCGTAAAAGGTTGCCAGCCGCTCCTTCAGTGGCATGGGGAACTGATCGGAGAAGCGCCTCCAGTTGTCCTCTCCCACCTGGTTCTTAAACCCGTGAAGGATCTGAAATCAAACACCAAGAGAAGCTCATGCCAAGTCATAACGGAGTGCTGCCTTTCAAAATAGATCTTGTGCATCACAGGGTTACTATCAGTGTCAACTGTAGACACTGCCACTTCTCCATTTGGCCACTGGGGGGCAGACAGGGTGACTCAGTGAGCAATGATCAAAAATCCTTAAGTAAATGTTACTTTGCTGAAATTTGACCCAGTTAGACTGGTAATATGAGTTGTGATTCAATGCAGTATATTTTACATTTTCAGCTTTTACCTTGTAGAACATGTCTCTGAGATCATCCTTTGGATTTACCCAGGAGGCCACTGCGTCACAGAAGAATATAAAATCCTGTTCCAGAGAAGAGAGGTAAGGCAACATTTCAACTCGTGGAGCAACTGACAAACATAATGACCACGTGTTGCTAGACCTCACCTGCACTACACCTCCCGGGTTTACACTGATCATAGTGCAAATTCCTCTGAACGCAGAGTCTTTCTCCTCATTGTCTCTTATATTTCGTAGAGAGGTGCACCTGACAACAGGGACGACCACATTTAACATCAGACATATCAAGTTAACTATTTCAGAAACTACTAACAACTGCCACTATGAATGGCTACTGCAAATACCAATAACATAATATTTGTGAGAAATAAACAAATATAGCCTATATTCATCCTTTATACAAATGTAATGTTTATGTGTATTATCATTAATACTTTTCTTCCTTATCAGTAAAAACATATTAGACTCTATGTATACATCCATGTGAGGAGAAAATTGTGTCTATCATAACCTGAGGGATAACCACGACAAGTCAAGCATGCACACAAAACAAATAAAAATAAAACAGTTTTACTTTTAACAAAATATTTGACTTATGACTTCACTTTTGTCTACAAGCAGTATGTTGAGCAAAACCTCATCTATAGCACCTTGAAAATAACATTACTTTTTGAAAAGGTTGACTAGGCTTGGGGTCATTTTTTGGGACAGGCACATGCAGCTGGGTGACTACTATATGAGAAAGGGATTTAGGAATGCTCTTTCTGCAGCAAAGACTGCATCCTTTCTCTGTTGTTGAACCAGCAGGCATGTGACATATCTGATCCCATGCATCTTTTAGGTTAGCGACAGTTAACAATGACAAAAAAACTAGAAATTAAATTAATGTAGAATACATGAAGGTGCTACTGAGGCAAAAAAAACAAATCACAAGTAGGACCTAAAAGAGGACAGGGTTAGTCACATGGTTGGCAATGATTACAAACTGATAAGAAAAAACAAAAAAGAACAACTGAAAGGACTTCTTTTGAGAAGGAGAGTGAGGAGTGAGGAGAGGAGAGCAACAGGGGAGAAAAGGGGAGCAACAGGAGACAGACGAGAAGATAGGAGGAAAGCAGAGAGGAGATGAATTAAATAAAAGATTGAATAATACACACCAGGGTCTTATAAACTGCTGTAGCATGGGTGCCACCTCTTGAGGACAAACGTAACCAAGACGACCAATTGTTATTGCTAAGGTAACGCAATCACGGTTACACACCACCAAACGCCAACCAAGACATGAGCAATGAGGAGGGGGAGGAGAAAAATAAAGAAAAAACAAACAACTCAGAGACATAAATCAACAGAATCTGTGTATGATAATAAACAGAAGATTTCACTAGTGTTGATTATTACTGCCCCGTCAGTCATGGGGGAGGAATGTAAAATATGACACTCTAAAAAAAACATACAACACGTTTAAGGGAGAACACATTGACAACTTTGACAGGACATTCATAGAAAAAGGCAAACAATGGCATCTGCTTTCACAAATCATATGGATTGAAAAAGCTATTCAAATCTATTATGAATGCATTAACTTGATTTACAATGTAGGTCTGGATGTGAAGACACAGGCTAGCTGAGGTGTAGCATGTGTATGTGACTGGACTAAACAAGAGCAGTTCACTTGGGCTTTCAGAGATTTCTCCCTTAAACTCACAAATGTTAATTTTCCATAACAAACAGAAATGTTTTTGTTTTTGTTCTTTTGAAAAGAAATGACAGATTACTCCAAGCCAACTACATGGAGGGAGACTAGTATCCAGCACAGCAGGTTCTTATGAGGCAGAGAGGAGGGAGGACCTAAGTTTAAGAGACACAAAACTATGCAACATTCTCATTAACAAACAGGCATTTATGAACAGTCCAATGACACATGCAGAAAGCAGATGGTATGCTCATTAGAATTTAAGTTCAGTGCAGGATAAGCTGATCAGAGAAACTGAAAAGTGCCACTGTGTGCACTCTCCTAGACTTCACTGCCACATCCACCTTTAACTGACTGTGGTGTTACATGGCTGTCTATTTAAATTTAGTTCCAGTGATTAACTGGTTCTCTTGGAAATCTCTATGGCTACATTCACACTGCAAGCTTTAGTGCTCCATTTGGATTCAATGCTCAGATCTGATTTTTTTTTTTTTTTTTTGACTATTCACATTATTTTTTAAATGAGGCCAATGTCAGATTCCAGTGTTAACTGGTCACAGTCTTGAACTAAATCACACGTGCAAAAGAACAATGACAGCAACGTCACACTGGTGCTGCCCCCTAAAAGTTGGAGATTTGAATCATTAGTCAGAGAACAATTTAGAGTCAACTGAGATTCCTCCAACTCCAGCAGTCTTTTGTTTGTTTGGTTTGGTTTTTGTCAGTCAGCGTGCATAGTATTTCCGTGGACATTTTGGTCTCCAGATTCAGCTGCACATTGAACGCTCCTCACTTTCATGCTGCTCTTCGGTACAGGCAGCCTCTGATACAAAGGCAGCTGCGGATACAGAGGCAGCTGCCCGCAGGATGAAAGGCTTTGCCCAATCAGGTAACGAGATGTTATCTTCTACCATCTGCTTAGAAGTGATGACGCTCACAGCAACTCAATACATAGTCTCTAGCACTGCACATTTCCGATCTCTTGTTAGCGTAGTTAGCTTGTTAACTATATTTTGAGAATGTCACCGTCGCACTGAATGTGCCGCTGTACCCTGTTCAAACTCTCTAAATGAAAAAAATGAAGAACAAATATTTAAACATTCATATTGAGCAGCCAAATCTGCTTAGGCCGACATAATTCTGAGCTGGGTACAACCCGACGTCACGCGCAGCACGCTGTCCTATTGAAGTAAACATGGAGGCCACTGAAGTCAGCGTTTACGGTTTAAAGTAAAAGTTGATGTAAAGTGGAAGCCAGTTAATTCATGAGCAGATGATAAAGAGGACGAAGACGGATGCTACTTCTGCACCAACGTATGTGTGTATGTAGAGTTGGAGCCAGGAGTGGTGTGACGTGAATGGTGTCAATGACTTCGACCTGCATCAGATGTAGATCAGATTCTATGTGATTTGTAATGTTCACACTGTTATGACAAAAACAGATCGAGTCACATATGAGCCACAAAAAAAGCTCATCAGATTTGGGAAACATCTCCCTGCAGTCTGAACATAGCCTGTGAGATTTATGCGCAGCCAAAAGATTGGATTTTGTTGAGTTATTTGGAATCCTTTGGTTCACTGTTGTGTTTTCAATTAACGCATTGAAAACATGCAACACATGGTGAAAAGGTTCGCTGGTCAGAATCAAACATTATTAAATTCTTATAAAATTCAACTGGAATAACACAGTTCTAATTATCATGTATCCTGCATCAAACATTGGCCATTCTTAACAACATTTAACATCTATTGGCAGATATGCATCCACATTTAAAGAACAGTAAATAAAAGCAACAAATAAATTGACAGCAAACAAACAGGAACACATCTACAGAGTCCCTAAATTTTCTGTCACTTAGGCAGGTTACACTTCACTCTTGAATGTAGATTTTTGACGAGGTGGTCTCTTTGACTCATCAAATCATTATGTCCAATTCAATTGGTAAGAACAAAAGTGCAGTGTAACCATCTTTTAAATGCTCTAGGCTACGTACCCTACATTTAGTCAGATTAGGTGTTCTAGCAATCATTTATAAGTAATTATTGTTTAAGTGCTTAGCAAATTGTTGTCTTGTGGTAACAGTTAACTATGTGAGGCTGTGAACTCAACCTATGTATCTCACACACTGTCTGTGCTTTGCCTTTTGTTCTACTTCAGTATTCTGCTTCTCCTGATGGTGCACAGTCAGTCCACATTAGGTCATTCCAAGTCTGGGCACTTACATGACTCGCTCGATTCAAGTGTGTCAAGATTTTCACACCGGGCCTTGCGCATGTTTCATTTTCTTTTATCTCCATTTACAGGCCATGCTGCCAGCTAGCAAATCATTAGCTGAAATATTTTGCATACTTGTTGAAACCAGCCAAACCTGTAAGGCCCATGGCTAGGGAAGGGTTTCTGAATAGAGATTAAAGGGCAGGACAGGCACTCTAGTGAGTGTGGTGATTCCTGGCTGAATGGACCTGAGTGTGTGAGCACCTCCCTGTGTGTGGCGACCTGGCTGGCTGGCTCAGCACTGCCACCGAGTGGTACCTGTGTTCTCCAGTAGAGTCTTTGGAGTATTGGGCCTGTTAATGATCTCCACCAGCTGGTGCAGCACCATGGCAACGTACGGCTGCATTTCAGACCCTACGGGTGTAGGACAGTGACAAACAATGGAAAGAAATCTGTTCACTCTGTTCTGGTAGTAAAAAATACAGTGGTGACATATTTTGGTAATTATTTAAAAGTGAGGCACTCACCCATTTGTATTGATATCTCTCCAATTGCCCATGTTGCATTGTTGCACACTGATATTAATTCTGGGTTTAAATTAGTACCCAGGATGGGCATAAAATCAGCTGGAAGAAGGAAAGCGAGTTAACTTTGCAACTGATTAACAACTTATTACAGACAGTGTTTAGGCATGAACTGCACAGAACATACCGATACATGGTTTGACGTGTTGGAAACAAGCCTTGGTTAAATCTCCCAGCAGAGCAAAAGAACTCTGACGCACTTCTGGCATTTTGTCCTGAGCAGTTGGACAGAACAACAAAGGGTGAACAATGCAAGTGACCAGTGATCAGTTTATCAGAAAAGTAGCATGTTATTCACTTTCTTCACCTGCATGCACTGGTACATGAGGGTGAGGATGTTGCTACGCGCAACCAGCTGCTCAATGGTGCCTCCCAAACCCTCAGCCAGTCCACTAAGAAGATCCAAAGCCACAATCATGAAATCTTTGTCAGGGGCCTCGTACTGGTCAGGCTGCGACTGATAAAGCTGAAAGAGTGAGGGATGGTAGAGCAGAGGAGAGCTGAGTTACATTAACATAAATAATTACTAGATAATCAAATTATCATTACTTCTAAAACCTGAACTCTAAAGTTAAGTTTCTAGTTTTGAAGTCAGCTCTCTATCGTTAAAATGACATGTCCCATCCACTGTATTAATGATTGAATATATAGTTTATCTGCATACCTATATTTAACCTGCATTCACTTTTTTTTGGCCACCTGGAGGCAGTGCGACAAGGTGTAAACACAACCTTGAGATATTACTACTTTTTAAAGTTGACATGCCTTTGGCTTTGTCACTACAACCGAATCCTTTCATATTACATTTATTCATTTGATTCATTGATAACTAGAGCACTCGGAGAGCGCAGACCTCCGCCAAGCAGCTCGGATTTCCCGACATTTTATTATTTTATCCACTTCGCTTCAACTGATCACCACCAAAATTTTATCATCTGTTCCTTGTCCCATTATCAACTTTTCCTAAAAATTTCATCAAAATCCGTTCAGAACTTTTTGAGTTATTTTGCAGACAAATGCTGACGAAAACATAACCTTCTTGGCGGAGGTAATAAAAACATTAGGATTAAATCTGCAAGAAAGTAATCCTTCCACTCTAAAAAAAATTTTGTGTTGTGTTGAATTTGTGAAGAAAACGTGTTCTTTTCGCATGCCTCCGTGGTGAACAAAGAACCCAAACTGAAGAAAATTCATGATGAATTTAAGTAAATGGGTCCCTGTTAAACATTATCAAAACATCTATTTACAAACTCTCACACAACTCATGCAGTATAATCCAAGTCTCATTTATCCAGTCGTATGCTCGGTATGTCCTTAAAAAGGCAGCCCTTTCTGACCAGGAACTGAACTGAAAGTAAAACTTATCTATGCTCTCTTCAAAGCCAGACTCCACTGACAAAAACAGTGATTTTACCTCGCTGAACACATGAGCTGCTGGTCTACCACTGCCATGACCAGTAACTTATTTGGGTTATTGTAGGACTTGGTCGAACCCTAAGTAACTCTTTAAAACACAAAAATAACACTATAACACAGACAAACTAATTGATCAAGGAAGGGATAGATCAGCAGCTCCCGTGTTCAGCGAGGTAAAATAACTGTTTTTATCAATTGAGTCTGGCTTTGAAAAGAGTATACATAACTCTCTTTTAGTTAAGTTCTCTGTTGGGAAAGATCCGTCTGTTTGAGAAGCACTGGGTATACGACTGGACAAATGAGACATGGATCATACCGCTCGAGTTGTGTGAGAGTTTGTAAAGCGTGGTTTTGATATAGTTCTGCTGTTGTTAAACACAGACCCCTATGATTTCAATTCATCAAGAATTTTCTCCATTTCTGGAGAAAATGGTGTGAGTAATAGCTATACAAACAGCTCAAATGTGCTCATTGTATTTATAAAAGAAGAAAAATAGTTTAAGTGTAGTGAGAGAGAGAGGGAGACTTATACAGTTGAGGGTTCTACACACTCACCATGGCTTGAGCAAGGGTCTTCTGAACCAGGTTCACACAGCGTTGGTACACAGGCTCACAGTAGGGCAGGAATCCACTTTGCAGGGCAGTGGCTACAGACGACAGACACTGAGGAAGGCAAGCAGGGGGTAGATACCGTCAGTAGTCTGCTCATATCATCATCATCATCATCATCATGATCATAGAACAGACTCAATGTCAACTGAGTGATCTGTGCAGACTAGTGTTAATTTTGTCAGCTATTTTTCTTTATTAGCCTTAGTTCTGTGTCACATGTCCTTGTTAGTTTTTAATCAAAGTTAGTCAACCTCATCCTGTTTTTTTAAGTTCAAGTTTAAGTTGACTACAAGTCTAAGCATTTTAGTCTCATCTTAGGCAAAGAAAACCATGACTACTTCAGTATAGATGGTAATAAAGTTAGCCAAGTTTTTATTTTTTAAAATACATTTCAGTCTCGTCTGTTTTCATCATCATAACTGGAAGTTGATAAAGACACGGTTAGTGTGTAATGTAATCTCATAATTGTCTCATCTTAGTCATGGAAATAAAGGTTTGTTGGAAAAACATATTAAGTCATAGTTTTTGTTAGCAAAATTAACATTGGTGCAGACAGTGACTTCACATAAGCAACTCACTTCTAATAATGGGAAAAGATCTTTGTCTTCATCTTTCAGCTGGTTCCATTTCTGGATCAGTGGAGGCATCAACATCTGGATATATTCCTGACAAATAATACACACTACATCAGCCTCTGCAGAGACACAGTATGCAACTAATGAGTGATAATTACAGACATAAATTAATGGCCTGCATACAATCAAGCTAATTTAGGAAGCATGGGGATTTGTTAATGCTTGTTTTCCTTCTGGGCATGATTCCACTCTATGACATTACAAAGTACACTTAACCACCACTAGCGCTAATTTTATATTCACATGTAAATGTGAAGTGAAACTGAGTCAGTGCTTCTGTTCTTCATACCGGTTTATTGAGATGGTGACCCACTGAGTCTGCAAGTGTTCCTATGGCATCGTAAAGAATGAGCAGATTCTTGTGCTGGTACTTGCTGAAAGCAAACACCAGTGTGTCCAGGATGAATGCCAGGTAGGGAACCAGCTCTGTACAAGCCTCCTCCTCCAAAGTGGCAAAGGCACTGGGTGGGAGAGATTAAACAGAGGAGAGTAAAGAAAACATCACAGAGTGAGCCATGTGTGGTTGTTACCTCTCAACAACCTAAGCTGGGCACACACTGTACGATTTGAGCCCTATTTTTGAGCACTCATTTTAGAGTGGAATTGGAATTATAGCTTTGTTGAATGTTGTTTGCTGTGCAGTTTACAGGGGTGAGCGAGGACAGATTATGGCCCAATCAACTGCTCCCAACTGGTTGCAGATGAATTTCTGACATGTCAAAAATTTTGGTCTGCCGTTGTCAGGCTCTGGCACAGATGATGCAGAGCAGAGCAATTCCCCTAACAACAGTGCCTATTTCTCACTGCACCTGCACAAAGTGGCAAACAGAGCATCTTAAAGTTCTGTGGCTTGACGATGGGACCATACAGTGTGAGGGCATAAATTGTGAGCTTTGGCTTTACATTGTGATGATTTTACTCATATAGTAGAAGTTAGAATTAATCAACAACATTTCTGAAATGGGCTCAAATTGTAAAATGTATGCCCAGCTTTAAAGTAATCTAGCTGCAGCTCAAAAGCCAAAGAAAAATGTGAGGGCAGCAGCAGTCCAAATTAAGTGCAGGGTTCCAAATTTGCTGTAAAATGACATGGCTTTATCAGGACTTCTTGCTCACCTGCAAGCAGCCTCTTGCACGCGTTTGTTGCTATCCAGAATACGTTTGAGCAGCTCTGTCATCAGAGGCTTCAGGTAAGTATCTGGGGGCTGGCTGACAACCCAGTGGGCGTAGCGGCTCAGTGTCCAGCAGGTGATGGAACGCACTAGGGCCTTCTTGTCAGACAAACACTGTACGAGATGGGGAATGAGCTCAGGCAGGTACGGGATCATGCCCTGCATACAGCCTGGACAGAGGGATGAGAGCACAGTCATTTAAAGCAGGCACAGCGTCTGATTACATTTACTGGGGGAGAATTTTCTCCCCATGTTTTGTCCCAACATCTTCTTTCCTTTCTTACCTTCAGCTATAGCCCCCAGCACTAGGATACCAGACTCTTTAACTACCCACTCGGGATGGAAGAGCAGCTCTTTGAGTAGGGGCAGCAGATGCAGCAACAGATCATCCCTGAACACGTTGGCCAACACGTCCAACGCTGCAGCTGAACACTTCCCTAATGTTTGGTGAAAAGTAGAGCAACATACATACAAACATAGAAGTGTGCGGACAAACATCATACACACATCACAGGTACAGTAGAGACAAACACAAGAAAGTTAATCAATACAGCGTATGTTATCAAGCTCTTCGTCAAGAGAATGGGACATGATGAAAAGGGACAATTTATATTGATAAGGACGCAAGCGCTGAACGGAGATCTAGACAGCTCCATTGGCACAGGCACTGAACTCACGCAGGTTCCAATCAGAGATAGTGTCATCATCGTCATCCAGTTCGTCATCCTCATCTTCGTCTTCTTCAATCCCATCGCCCTCGTGCTGCTGGGCAACTGTGCGGGAGCGATGGAAGCGTGGCCTTATGTCTTGCTCGTTGTCTGGAATTGCCTCATCCTCCTCAATGTCCCCCTGATGACAAATGCACAGCATGAAAGAAAGTCAAGTATGTTTCAACTTCATTATTTTTGACACACAAAAATGATTGTATCATTAAAGGGATACAAACAACTGCAAATGCTTGTGCTTTAATGTATACATCTCACACAGATTTATAGACCACACAGTCACATAAACCACTTAATTCACCCTTCGTTAAGTACAGCCCTTCAACACAGACTGGACAATCATATCAGAGCACCGACCGCCTCCAACCAGGGACTGTAAGCTATAGAGTGGTGCAGGATGAGTCATAAAACCCGAAAGTGAATTAGCATTTATGCACTCCCAGTTCCCTCCTCTCAGTCAGTGTTTTTTTTGGATGGGTTTTTGGTTAATAAAAGCTTAAGAGACCTTTATGTTTTGTTATGATTATGTCAGTTAATACCTAGGTTGTGAATTTTGAAGTCTTTGGTGTCTTAAAGAAGGCAGCTGCTAACAAGTGGCTAAGTGAGACATATTTTTTTACTTCTGGCGGCTGCATTTGCTCTTCAAAAATCATAAAAGTGGTGTTCATTTGTGAAAATTATCTTGCTCAACAAAATATGTATGTATTATAAAATTTTGTTTGCCACATGGCACATTTTGGCAATAATCCAAAATCTCCAAAAAAGGGTCTCCAAAATCTCATGCAATCATTTGAGATTTTGTTCATTATCATACTGGTTTTGTAAATTTCAAGCTTGTCATGGTTAAACATTGATCCTGGGGCATGTGTAATAGTGATACTCATTCCTGGGATAGGTAGGGCAGAGACATGTTAAAGGGAAAGTCCACCCCAAATTCAAAAATATTTATTTTCCCTCTTACCCGTAGTGCTATTTATTAATCTATATTGTTTTGGTGTGAGTTGCAGAGTGTTGGAGATATCAGCTGTAGAGATGTCTGCCTTCTCTCCAATATAATGGAACTATAAGACACTCCGCTTGTGGTGCTAGATAATATTTCTGCAGTTAGTGACAGAGTGGGTTCCAAGCCAGCTCCGACAGCTTGACATAGTAGCAGCTTCTAACAACAAAGGGGCGGGGTTTAGTGAGGGGTCAACTAAACTGAATGTCAGCCAAAGTCATGGGGCAATCCATCTTCTTACTTACAGGTACAAATATTAGGCTATAAACACTGACCTTGAGCAGGATTATGTCAATCTCGGAGTACTTCATCCCGTTGACAAGCACCGGAGTGAGCCTGGAGTGGAGGCAGAAGGAAAAATTATGAGAACAAAGGGCAAGGATAGGTCGCAGCCCGCGAGCAATCACTCACATGTGATTCCTGCTGTGGGCGCAGTTTAATGTGACAGTGTGGTGACAGATGTTACAGCTGAGGTCAACAGTCAAGGTTCTTAATCAGCCACCCTGAGGTGGGGAAGAAGAATATCACCCTAGTACAAGGTCTGCACTAAGTTACTGTCAAGGTTGCTATGAATCAACAGCTTTTTCTGTATTACCACTGGAGTGTCAGTCTTGTAGTGTGTTGTGTGTTCTTACTGGGATAGGTGTCCACACAGCACTTCCTTACACACAGGCTGCTCTGCCAGAGTAAGCCAAAACTCACAGGCTTCCAAGGCAACATTTTCATCTTGGTCCTGTGTCCTCTGTAGCATGTACTGGGAGGAAAGTTGGGAAAATGTAATCTTAGATCCTTAATTTTTACAAAACTTGATTTTTAATTTAAAAAATATCAATGCAACTACATCTGCAGCCTATCACAAGCAAGTTGAATGCCGCTATCAGGAGTGTATCATTAAAGAACAAGTTGGTAATACTCTACTTTGCACATCCCATAAACCAAACCCATAACTGAGTTTGTCTCTCAATACATACTTCCTAACTTTCCTGCTTTGTTTAAGACACTCTGCCCCAAGCCCATTGATGCCTACTGAAGCCATACATTAAAAAAACGGCTAAATAATTCCATAAAACAGCTGGGCACTGTAGCTTGTAGCAAACTTCACTCAAACAGAGTTAATGGTGTATTTGTTGGGGACTATTTTCTGCTGCAGATAGGGCGCATAAGAGGGTATTTATGGCACCCCAGTGTTTACGGGATGGACTCAAATTAAAATTCAGAGCCTATCACAAGACACATGATACCCAGTCCAACAGTGTGGCTTACTGATGTGTTTTAAATAGTTTCTGAGCAACAATCAAGGTCTGTGGCACAGGGGAATAAGCTGTGTCAGACTTCAGCTTGACAGTGAACATTTGGATTTTGTGTTTTATGGGAATTGTTGACGATAAGAAAAATACTGAAAAACTGTAATAAATATTTTTAAAAATCACTAAACTTATCTTAGAAATACATACATTCCTTCTTTATCTTTACACCAGTTGTTAACTAATCCTTACTCTTCCACTCTCAGCCTTTTCTCTGTAGCCCCCCTCACCTCTATAATGTTATGCATGTGTGGCAGGAGGCGGTCCAGGCGAACTTCCAGCAGCATGACGAGAGCTCTGCACACATTCTTCCTCACTTCTGGCTCCTCATCTGTCGCCAGTGCAAACAGGTTCTACAGAGAACACAGAGACACCAGGGTCAAATGTCACCTATGCAAAGTGTAAAACAACAACAACAAACAATAAAATACAAAGTGTGTTCGATAGCAGATATGACAAATATTGGGGCAAAAATTTTATTAAGTATATCTTTGTTATATGTTTTGTAGCAATTTGCTTCTAACAGATCCACGCTTCCTTTTGGCATTACTGCAGACATCTAATCTTTTTAACAGCCTCTTGCCACTTTATTACTGCTTGACATTTTAGGGATGGCACATGTTGCTATTAAAAGCACCAAAACTCTTGGCATTTTGTTACAATATTAAATACAAATGTTACCCTGGGCTAAATATGAGGCTAGCATTTCATTTGAAGTTAATGTTCTGTATCTCCTCTTCCAAAGTCTAAATATGAATAGCACATTCAGCAATAAAATTAATCCATTAAAAATGGTAATACCAAATCATAAGGCCACAAAAAGTACGACATAAAATCAAAAGTAGAACACATTCATGACTTAAACCTTTTCAAATGGGCTTTTAATGAAAACATGATTTTAAGAGGGATATAAAACAAAGGCTAGACAAAGTGAAAAGCTTAGAGGTAAACCAGAGAGTCTCAGTGAGCAGTTAGACCAGTAGCTAGTGTTAAGTGAACTGAGAGACAGTGACCTGAGGGAAGGGAGGTAATTCTCATTGTGGACAGACTGTCTGCCTTCCATACAAGAGACATCTATATGCATTTTGGTGTCTATACACACTGTGAAGAGTGAGGATACATTACAGTCAGACTTGCCTCAATGAAAGGGTCGATGTGCAGCATTAGAGCCTGAGTCCTGCTGATGATGAACTGATTAACGCAGGCAATGGCATGAGACCTGCAACACAATAACCAAGACTTAAGAACTGCACAGACAGTTTTCCTCACGTTACACATTATGAATGCGGCCCCTGTCTTCTTATCCGCTCAGTCGCCACTGATTTAACCACCAACTATGAGGAAGTCTTTTCTTCTGTCAGCAGGCCTGTTGCACTGCGACAGACTGCTCCCTCTACTGTACAATTACGCAGACCTTTATTATGTCTTGTGCGTGTGTAGAAATGCATTCTCTGCATAAAACATACTCACTAGTAGAAAACTGATTTAAAGTTAAGATATGTTCCACATTAAAAAGGAAGATGGAAAAAACATAAATAATCTATTTTTTAATACAAGATTGTAAATGGCATAATTTTATTCAACAAAAACAATAAATGTTGGAACTACCATGAGAAAGCAGCAGTCACAAAGGATCTGTACAACAATTTGATGACTGTGTATCATCACTTCCTAATTATAATGGAATTCATGAACAGTTAAACTGCAATGCCATAAATCTTCCAAATCAATGGAGAAAAAAAAAAAACATTGTTGTCGGCATAGTCATAACTTTATGGTCAAAAAATGTAGAGTTTAGGAAGAAAACTTGATACCTAATCTTCGGACTGCTATGCTTGAAAAACTGCAAGAACTTGGGGATCATGATGTTCAGAGGACGATCCAGGATGTCACTGTCCAGGATCTCCGCAGAGTCCTCACAGATCTTCTGCAGGGCTCCAAACGCTCCCTGGGGGATAAATAAAGGAAAAAAACAATCGAGAATATGTTGAAAAGTCCACTGTTTCCCCACGTTTTGTGTCTAAGTGACTAATTGGAACAACAACAAGTTGGTCCAGTATTGAGCTAGACAGCGGTGAAACAGACTGCAGTGTAACCACTCAAGGCATTTGTGCATCCTCAAGTTCACTTTAAGTGCTTGTTTTTGCCGCTGACAGGTTCAGGTTGTTATTATTCCAAGTGTTTAACAACATTATGGTAAGGAACCTACAGAGGTCAACTTTTTGTCAAATATTAAGATCCTTTTTGTTTAACCAAAAACAGCCCAGAAATCGACATTGCCAAACCCACCAGACTTTTTAAATAAACAGTGATTTTAGTGCGTGTAGAGCCAGCATATTCTCACATCTGGGTTAATTAAAAGTTAATTTCAAATCAAACCAGAGCTGGTGATTGCTGGAACAGTGGAAAGACCAACCAAGACAGTTTCACTTTGAATGAAATGTGTTTCACGATGATAAAATTACTGTTTGTTTAAATGGAGTCTGGTAGGTTTAGCGAATCCAATTTCAGAGCTGTTTCTGGTTAAACAAAAAGCATCTTACTCTTTAACAAAAAGGTCTATCTCTGTAGGGATCCTTTCCATAATGATGTCAGACACCTTGAATAACATCCTGAGCCTGCCAGTGGCAAAATGAGCACGTTTAGTGGATGTAAATTAACAGTATGCAATTGCCCATTAACGTTACATTCACGTTACATTATAGCCTGAGCCAACACAAAAACAAAAATAAGGTCCAGGCTGGAAAATACTGAAGTTACCCTTTAAACAAATTCTTAGATGTTATACCACAAACTACTGAGATATGTTGGCTAATAATAATAATAATAATAATAAAACTGATGTTAATGCTTCATGAAAAGAATTTCTCTAGCAATCGTTACATTGCAGCTATAGAGATGAGAATTGATTTTGATTTCTGTTAAGCTTCTTTGACATCACATTTTTTTTTTTTTTTTAAGATATTTTTTGGGCATTTTTAAGCCTTTAATTGATAGGACAGACAAGTGTGAAAGGGGGAGAGAGAGAGGGAGTGACATGCAGGATTCGAACCCGGGCCGCTGCGGCAACAGCCTTGTACATGGGGCGCCTGCTCTACCACCAAGCCACCGACGCCCCGGACAACACATTTTTTACAGTACACTCTCAACATACTGTTAATATCATATTCTATTGGATCTTCAGTGAACAAATGCATTATCATATGTATTTATGTAAGGATAGGTCATATAGAGCACCCTGCTCCAGTTTTTACACAGTGTGAGCGCTCAAAAATGTGTTCAACCTCCTCATCCATGATCTTCAATAGAATTCATCTCCTTCTGCTCTAATAACCTTCAAACAGTTGGCAAGCAGTCAGTTATCCACACACACACAACACACACACTATCTATCTCACATCTCTTTCTCAACACTAGCTGCTTGGCTGATGGTTAGTATGCATGTTCACAATATGCTGCAGACTTTGGTGTTGCTCGCAAAAATGCAGCCTAAGAAGCAGATACAAGAAGCAGCACAGCACAGCACGGACACCGACGGTGTCTGAAATGTGTTTCCATGGAAACCGTTCCCATGTCGGCATTCCTTTCAGATGACAGATACAGAAATGGTCTCAAAAAATGTGGAAGAGCCAAAGGGATGAAATAAGATGAGGAGGGTATGAGGAGGACACTGTGTCAAGGTCACATGCAGGAGGAGACAAAGTAAATACAGTCATTTCCCTCATTAGTATACAGATTACTCAATTTCACTTCGCAGGGGACTGTGAAATGAATAGGAATGCTTTTTGTGCACGACACATTGAAACAGACAAAAAAGACAATGATTTGATGTGCATGAGACTTGGTAGTATTGATCTTTGAAATGAAGCACCAGATTTAGACATGATGCAGCTGAATAGCACAAGATTTAGTGTACCAATGAAAACGAATGATGCCAGATTTAGCTGATGAACAATTACTGTTGACAAAAATATGTTTAACAACTATGGAAATTGAGCTGAAATGATTAATTGATGAGCCGTAAACTATTTTGATCTTGAATCTATTTATTTTTTTTCGAGCAAAGATGCCAAAAAACTGCTTGATCCAGTTTCTAAAAGATGAAAATTTGCAGCTTTCTTTGTATCACTGTATGATATGATATCTTGGACTTTCACAAGGTTCAGCATTGGTTTTCTCCACTTGCTGGGCAAGTGGGTCAGAAATCTACTTGCCCAAAGTCAATTTTTACTTGCCCCTTTACGAATTGTTTTGTTAGCAGTACCAAAAAATAACAAAGACTAAAGTTAATTATCATGAAAACGACACTGTTTTATCTGCCTTTCTGTCAAACTTGCAGCAAACTGCACTATACATAGCTGAAGTTTCTCCCACATCCTCTAATGCTGCCCAACTGTTTTCCTGCTTCCTAGGATAGCTAAAATATTTGCTTGCACGTCAGCTCATAAATTTTGTCTTCACCCGCTGCCATTCTCTTGCAAGTGCCTGATCAGTGATGGGCATGTGCAATTTTCAACAAAAACGAGAAGGAAGCTAGATGGCTCACTCCTAAGCTACTTCCATCATCACCTCTCGAAAAACGCTGATGTGTTTAATTACTAGATTAACCAGCCCTTCTGTTTCTCTTGTTCTGAGCTGCACTCCCATACACAGTGATTTTATTCCCCAATGGGCTCAGCCGTCACCGATTCAACATACTGAATCTGTACAAAAAAATTAAATGGGGGCCGACGAGGGGCAACAGTGCTGGGCAATAGACGCTCACCGACAAGCCAACATTTACTGACAGCCGACTGTCGGCTTGGTTTCTCAGGGCCTTTATTCAGCCAAGATAAGACATGTCACCCTGGTTTTTTGGATATTGCCATTGATACATGGCATTTTGTCTAAAGTCTGAAATTTAATAGACACATCAAAAAATTATTCATCAGCTTAACAGACAGGGTTAGTCGCAGCCTTAAATGTTCCAGTTAATACAAAATATACAGTCTTTCATGTCAAGTTGAATGCTACAATAGTTATGCTTTGTTTTGTCAAATTAATGAATGAATCATGCTGCAATGTCGCTCCATTACAACACATCCCATGTGATAATGTACTGAATGGAACTGGGCGGACACAAGACTGCTCCTACTGATGTAGTGTAGGTGTTTGCGTGCTGGTGCATCAACAGTGAAGGGCAAATAAATGGGAGTGGCCTTCAAGCGTTCCAGTGACACTAAGGCGTCTAAAATGTAATCTTCCCCTTCACGTCCTGCTATGGAAGGTCATTAAACACGAGCATGTAAGTCATGCAGATGACAGCGAGCCAGGAAAAAGAGAGGTATGCATTTAGTCAACTAAGCAGCTCCTTCAGACTCCTGCTCAGGAAATCTGAACAATGTCACGGTACAAACAAGCACTGAGGTGACAAAGCATTGTATGTATGGTCGCTTGTTCGGTCTAAAACTGATGCTCATAACTACCTTCTAGGAGCTATTAATCACAACAGTAAAACTGTTGTCAGGCAAAACCTATATAAAGCCATCCACCAACATCACACTCAGTGTCCAGCACACCTGCTCCTGTCTTTTTATGGAGCAAGTGGAGAGGGGTACAGTGTGGAGGCTCAGGGGGCTCTTCCTACAACTGCTGCTCTGAACCACAAACATGACAGCACAGGACCTACGGTACAGCTGCAATTGCTGATGTTACTAAGGCGATGAGCTGGTTTTGATTTTCTTTTCGATATTATAGCCACACGTGCTTTGTTTTATATATCAAAAATGTAATTAAAAAGATTAGATAAAGACAATGAAATACCCTAACTTAAGATTTACAGATCACTCAAAATTAAAAGCTACACACTGTATCCAATCCTCTTTATCCATCCGATATCAGCAGACGCTAGCTCAGTGTGGGACTGTTGTGCACTCATAGTGATAATAGTTCAGAGTGATGGGGGTCATTTTGCATAAATGTACAGTAAATGCACAACACAGAGGACATGGAGACTGATCAAATGGCCCAAGGCCAACATGAATCACACATGTTGCTCGCTACTTAGATTACAAAGTGCACACTGCCCTGAAACCGTACACTGGCAGCCACCAAACATATTCCCAAAATAGATATCAAAGTGCGGGTGGCAGTAATGGCTTGGAGTATTTAGGAGTCTCTATTGAAACAGTCAACACCTTAAAAAATTAGTTTGGCTTTACGTGGCTATATGCTGTCTCTAGAGCATTTACAAAGTCTGCTGCAGAATAGACAGAATTCATTTGGGGTTTTGCACATCAGCAGACTCTGAAATACATTTGAACATTTCTTGGTAAGATCTGTTTAAGCAAGAAACACAAACTATTATTGATTTTCCACAACAAATGACATCAAGTGTAGTAAAAATTAAGTGTAGTATATATCATGTATTCATTTGGCTTCTGTCCCAAGAGATGCACAAATGGGGTACAATACAAGCCACAGCAGTTCAGGGAGAAGCCTTTGAGAATGAATGTCCTCCCTGACACCAATGGTTGCTGGTGACATTAAATACATATGAAAGAGCTTTCCGTATTTAAAAAAAAAAAAGACCCAAAAAAAAAACAAAAACAAAAAAGACCTACTGTCATAGTAACTCCAATATATATCTGAAGTCTAACACTGTCCACCTCCTACAGCAAAAAAACATATTCAGCTTCACAAAATACCTGCCTAGTGGAGCGGCTCTTTTACGTATAGATTAACTGCCCCTTTCAATCTAACGCCTCACCTCTTGTAATCGTTTGAATCCATTTTAAGTATCATTATTGCCATGAACATTACTTGGAACATTCACTACATCCATTATTGCAGCATATGGCCACACTGGTGGCTCTGTCTGGCTGTAGAAGTGTTTACAACAACTAATTAATAAACGATGAAAAGATCAATGGCAGTGCAAAATACCTTTGCTTCCTTACCATGATGACATTGGATATTGACCCTGCATTTATGTGATGACAGAATAATTGGAAAAATAAGTTCCCAACTGGGAAAACTGACAAATGCCAAAATGGACAAAAAACACTGTGTAATACAAAGCTTCAACCTGTTATCAATGTGTTGTTTAATACATCTGATTTGTAGAGTCCATGTTGTTTTCACATTTCAACTCAAACCTCATAAATGCACCAAAGTCAGAAGAATGACTTCCCAACTCGGGAAACGGGACCATCCCAGCATCACTTAAATGCCTCAAAAGTGGAGAATAACAACCTTTATACTGAGCAGCCAAAAACACTGAAAGCTTCTGAACAGGGCTGGGAAATATAGAGAAAATCAAATATAACGATATCTTTGACCAAATATATTGTAGGTTTGACTATTGGTGCTTTTGCAAAATGTTAAACAAAGAGTTTTGATAAGTAATCACTAGTTCTGTGGATGTAATGACTAAGTGGGCAAAAGCAAATAACAGAACAGCTGGAACACTCTGGTGAGTTCAGAAAATTGAGAAATTATCTATATATTGCCCAGGCCTACTTTTAAATATATACTGAGCACCTTCTATCAAAATATTACAACACACTTTTTTCATCCAGCACCAACTTAACCATCCTCAACATCAGAAGCTAAGGAGCTTTCAAGCCTCCGAGCAGCTTTTCAAAATCATAAGCGAGCCTTACCAGGAGTTGCTACTTTGCTCGCTGTTCGGTCTTAAGCCTTGTACACACATACACTTCAAGATCCTCTGCAGTAAATAGCTGACCTAAATCTCAGCTCCTGAACGAGCTTTATAAGAGAGGCTGGCTGTGGTGCTACAAGGAGAGACATTTTTTTCTGTCACACCTCTTCCCTTAAATTTCAGACTTTATGGTAAGAAAATATGGACATTCTTGTTGTAAGCGGTGATGAGTAATCCTTCCCGGATACATTCCAAATGCCCTTCATCACAGCTGCATTTACAGTTCAACATGCAGCTTAATTTGTTCTTCAATGTTATGAATCCGCCTTCCCTACAGTAGCTGATATCACAGGCACATGCAGCTGGCATTCACTACAAGATACTGTACTGTAATTTTAGTGGTCATTGCAATGGAGCATTTATCCATAGTTTAAATGTAGTAAATGCATAAGTACTGATATGATAAAGAATTGAGGACCTCAAGCATGTCTTCTTAATGCAATCAAGAGCAATCAGAGGAATTAACGGTATTTTTCAAAATGCAAACAACTGGATGATGGCTTTTAGAGAAAAAAAACAACTTGCAAGAAGAAGCAAAACACTGTTGTTTTTGCTCATATACACATTATAAAATCTATTCTGGGTGATGATGCACTCCAAGTCAGAAAATGAGGTCATAATGGGTTTGTGGTAAAAAAGGATAGAAAGAGAATAAATGATTTCATGTTGAATAATCTGCAGTTGTGGCTGCCGCTCCAGCTGTGAGACTGCCTTTAGCTCATCTGGCCAGCAGGATGCCATCCAGATGCTGCTTTATAGCTGACCCAGCTCTCTTTTCTCTCCACAATAAATAAATAAACAAATAAAGAGATGGGCGGGCAGCAGTGTCTGCCCAGACATGCCACTTATAGCAAGTGTGCTATGACACATGATCACAAATGTGCACACACTTAATCTCTCTTTCCCTTCCACACACACACACACACACACACACACACACACACACACACACACACACAGCTGTGATACAAAGAACAAATAATATTTAGGAAACAAATTTGACACCAGCTCTCGATAACAAAAATACAAAGCAAAAGCGTAATCTCTAAAATGTACTGCCATATAGAAACTGGTTTTGCTGAACCCACTGTATTCAATGTTTAGGTCTAATGCCTGCAGATAAAGCTGGCATCATAGTTTGTCAAACATGTTTAATTTTAGTATGTGGACAAATCCTGAAGAGTGAAAAGGATGATTAAACGTGGCTGCATTCAGTTTTCTATCCATATTTAATGCCGAGTTGCCAGAAGATGTGTTTTATTCAGATTTCAAATGTCATCTAATATCTCTGATTTATGCAAATGGATTCTCTCATTTTCATTGCTGCTCTGACAGAACTGTCAATTTTCAGACGCTGTGGTATTTATCAAATCCAATGAATTCTTGCTTATATACCCTGCTCTTTGCAAGTAAACTTTAAAAAAAAAACAAAAAAACATTTGGTCCAGCTTAGATAAGCACTAACTGCTTCAGGCCCTGATTGATGAACTAATGAATCAGATCCTGCCAACATCACCCATGTTCATCCTCACCTCGCATGTGTTGTAGTCCTCAGAATCCAACAGCAGGCAGAGTTTGGGTAGCAGCTCCGGCCAGTTTTGTAGCTCTCCCTTGGAGGCAATGGTGGTGATGAGGATACCTGTTAATGGAAGGATTAACTATTGGTTACACTAGTGTGACAAAACTACTCAGAATGCACAGACGCCACTTTGATTAAAACAAATCCAAGAAATAACCAAGAATCAATCAGACTTCCAGCATCACAATACACATTTATAATCTATTTGTAGGGATACGCTCCATGCAAAAAATGCATTCAGTTAGCTTTGTCACAAAAACAGAGACAACAGCAAATAAATAGCTTTAGAATGGCAATACACAATATATATCCCGGTATTTTCTACAAAGTGGGCTACATGTTCCGTTGCAAGCTGATCCAAAGCTGAAGTCCCCTGTTATTTTTGCTGCAGGTGTTTTTCCACAGCAGGGCAGGTAAAAGAAGTTTACCTGTTGCAGATGAGCTGTCTGCAGAGGTGTAATTTGAACATGCAACCTTTGGACAATTTAAGAACACTTTGAGAACAAGACTTTGACAATCCCTTCCACCAAGGATATGTGGAGGGCAATACTAAAACGAGCGCAAAAATCATCCCCATGCTATATGCACGGTTTCATCCAATTTAAAACAGTCCTTTGCTTCCACCTTTCTACAGCTACACTGGCAGGAATACATCCTAACACTGACCCCATTTGAGAGAGGTCTTTTCTACAGGCTTCGAAATATTCAGCCATGAACAACACTTTGTTACACTTTCTGTATTTCAACACAACACAACACACTCTTCCTTGCACTTGTCTCTCCAACTGTCACTGACATCTTCCTGCAACAAGTCACCTCCTGCAAGATTTGAGAACGAGACTTCTCTGAGTTGGACGAGGTTATAGACAATAACAAACAAACCAGATCAAGCAAAAGGTAAGGAAAAAAATCATTTCTCTGCAGGGATGCTTTCCATAATGTTGTCAGACAACATTCTGAGCCTGTCAGTGGCAAAATAAGCACTTTTAGTGGACGTAAACTGATGGTGCCAAATGCCCCTACTGGTTACACTGCAGCCTTTTTAGCCGCTGCCAGCAGCAGCTGTCTCTGTCAATAGTGGAGCAATTTAAAAAACTGGTGTTCCCATTGGTCACTTGGACATGAAAACATGGGAAAAAAGGGTCCACTTTGAAAAATACTGAAGTTTCCCTTTAAAGAGTGCTCTGTTCGATGCTTTGCTCTAATGGGATACAACGCATTCAATACAAAAAGTTCTATTCCTGTTCTACAAAAGACTTATTTATATCTTTACCCTGCTTTGCCTATGTCTACTGAAACTAAAGACAAACTGACATTTTCCAAATACCTGGTGTACTTAGCTGTCGGGTCAATGTGACAGTATGTTGTGTCAGCAAATAAGCAGATCTACACCGCAAGCAAGCCACACAGGACGAATATCCCTAAAAGTTGTTTTTTTTAACAGTTCTACACTGTGGCACAAGCGTGGATATATATATCATTATCTTATAATATTTAAGCAATATCAAACGAGAGGGAGTGATGTTGTACTGTGATATCGTCACGGCTGTGATTCGGTCGTAGGTACGAGGCCACAGGCCGAGTGCCGAAGACGTCATTTTCAGTGGACTCCAGAAGATGACACTTACCCACAGTGGCCCGGATGAGAGGAGAAGTGTCGCCAATGTTTTGGAGACACTCACTCTTGATGAAATCAGACACGCCATTAGGGAAGTTCTGATAGTGGGCTTTCACATTGTTCTTCAGTATCAGCCCACTCAGGGACCGTGTTGGCTCATCTTGGGGGAAGGTTGGAGGAAAGACAGATAATTGAAATGTAATATAACATTTTAGTTAATCACAGGATCTTACTGCCTTCTCTTTTTCCCCCATTCAACCCAAGCAAGCAGCAGATCATAAACACAGTCTTGCTCTAACTGGGAAAAGTGCCAAACTAGATACTAAATCCAAAAATATTCACATTTAAGAAGCAGGAATTGAGAATATTGTCTTTTGTTTCTTCACATTGTACTCAAACTGATTTAATTTAACAGCTGACATTTAATTGATTAATTGTTGCAGCTGTAGTCTGGATTATTTGATAATTTCTAAATATTTGCGGCTTGTTGCGTCTGAACTAAGAGCAATAGTGCAGCGGCATCCTAAAATGTCTTAACACCACTTAACATTTCGGTCATCTACTGTGCAGACAGTCCAGCCAAGAGTTGAGTGGTGCCAGGAATTAGGTTTAAAATTAGAGTGACCCATATTCCGAGTGCCACATCATCTGTGGCAGAGATGCCATCGGGTCAGCCGAGTCATGGCCAAACAGACCTGTCACTGAACAGTTACATAAAAAATGACATGTCTGACGTTCACACTGTCCAGTACCATCAAATGATCTAGGAACACGGTACAGATACAGCAAAATGACACACTGACACAAACAGACGGAGAGCTTACCTTCTGATTTCAACTTTGTCAAGACAAATATCAAATAGTTGTTGAAGTCTGGATACTGGTTCAGCTGCTCAAGTCTCTGAGAAAGTGGTTGAGGAGGACAAGGTGCTAATTGTTAAAAGGCTGTGTGCACATTAGCACTGCAGTCTGTTACATGGTAATAATGGGGAAAAAAAGAATCTTTCATCTAGAGATATGAGGAAAGGGCAAAAGTTTATGTGGTCAAATGGTGGTGTAATATAACAGTACAATGGCGTGTGTGTGAGGGGAGTGGTGAATGGTTGTAGGAGGTCATAAACATGTCATGTGACGTGACTGAATACTGTACGTACCCAGACAGATGGCGTATTTAGGGCTCTAACAGCAGCTCGTCTATGAGTTAATGATGCAGTGCATATGAAGTGTTACATAAGCAAATCATTTAGAATCAGCATGCAACCAAACAAAAAAAACATAAGGGCCAACAGCATGGAGCGATGGACTATAATTGCTCTCTAATGCAGAAGTATGTGGTGAATTATACAAAATGCTGCAGCACATTTGCATTTAACAACAGTCAGATTTATAAAGCATTTTAAATGTTACTCAGCTATAATTACTAAACCACACACACCTTGTTTTTCCAGTCTTACAGCATTTCATGCCTAGGTCTAAAGCCTGCTCATTAGTTTGGTTGCGGGCTGTCATAATAGTATGTCAACATGTTTGATTTACGGTTTGAATGTGGAAATAAAACAGTCGTCTTCAGAGTGAGATGGAGCACATGTGACGACTAAAAACTGGATTTTTTTTAATTTGTGTTTTTTTTTTACTGCTTATCAAAGTTAGTTTTGTATGATTTACTTCATTACGATATCCAGTAACATCTACCGTCTCTGATTACATTTGAGCAGATTTACATGCAAACCCTCTCTTTATTTTATGGTCCTGACACAAGAATCTGTACATTTTCGGTAACTGGTGCATGTACCAAAACCAGTAACTTCATGCTTTTATATAAAAGGTCTATGCACAAAAGCTTGGTGTCTACATTCCAGTCCAACACCGTGACAATTCTTTAAGAGATAAATGTTATTTTATATTTTAAGATGATTTATGCCAATAAGCAGCCAAACACTAATTGGATGCAGGGGGACAATTCTCTGTCATCAATATTATAATCATCATTACATTATCACAATACATTGTATTTTGATTCAGCATTTGTTTGCTTTGAAAAAATATAATTTCTGACATCTGACATGTGTAACTATATCCAATACACAAGTGTAGAATGAATATCATGTTTATCTATAAGCTGTAAATCACTATGCCCAGTGTTGTTACAAGATTAGGTTTTGGATGATATACAGGAGTGTTGCATGAAATAACTTTAGTTCTGCTAGAGCATAATGCAAAGTGAGGGTGTGTAAATTAGGCGATTAACTGCTGGATGAAGCCTACGTGCGACGTCTGTTTGTAGAGAGGCTTATTGTTATATTAACCTGGCATGACACACAATATCTCGAATGTTATAAATGCCCAGACATGACTAAATCAGCACGTCACGGCCTGCTTTGCTGGTAGCTCTAACTAGCTTTGTTAGAGACAAAAAGCAGCAACCGGTCAGCACCTGCGTATCTTTACCTGCTTATAACGGTAACCACCCTGGCTAGTATTAGCTATCGCTAGCCTGTTGAGTCAATGTGACACTATTAAGCACTGACACCTAAAAAAACATGTGTTATCATCCATGTTTGGCTCATGAAAGGATACTTGCTGGACGGATCTCTGTGTGGACGTATCTGGCGACTGAGACTCTTTCAGCAGCTGTAAAATTTGTTGAAGTCCTTGCTCGTCTGGCTTCCACTCACACTCCATCTTGCTCCGCTGCTGCTGCGGATAAAGACATAACATTGGCTAACACGGAGGATTTGTCATCAAACGACTCGCTAACGCGCACTCATAAGAGACAAAAACACGTTCATGAAACGTCGTGTAAACACATAACCTCGTTTTATAAAGAGAAATGCTTTTACCTGTCTTGACTTAGCCGACGTACCCGAGTGAAGCTGACTTGCTGTTGAAGTGTGACCGTCTGTCTGGGTTTTTTTCAGACATGGGCCTGTTACAGCGGGCACATCCGTTTTCGCAACAAGCTGAAAAAGCTGATGGCCATACAGTCTCGCGACGCATATATCTGGCTGCCTCGTCAGCTGACACGCGGCTGAGTGGTCCTAGTGCTAGGCGGGTTTAAGCCAACCGTGACCACAAATAGGCACTCTGTTTTTTTATAATTTCTTTAACACCTACATCTACAAAGGATTTTTGGCACACCCAGACACATTTATTTGAGGGACAGGGTGGATGGCTGTGAGAAAGACGAGAAACGGTGAAGGACAAAAAAAGGCTTGGAGGGCAGCCTAAATATGTAGGGGTTTTTCCGACAGCAATTGAAGGCAGCAAGGGTCTCTAAGCCTTCGTGATTTCGCCGTTGTGTTCAAGACCGCTGGTTTAAAATTTCAGTAAACGCAAAACAGCGACACCTCGCGGCTGCTCGTGATATTTTATTCCATAATTAATTATTTTCATTTTCTAAATAACGCCATATAAAACCATAATTAGTTTGATTGCAAATTATAAAAAATAAAATTCTACAAAAATATAAATCAGAAACTGACTAAAAAACACCATACAGAGCCAGATTGTTACTGAATTTTTTTGAGTCTGCCATTTCAGATATGTCAAGTCTAGTCGACTGAGGTCTGTTTTGGGGTTTTTTTTGTCTGTTTTTTACCCTTCCCAAAGCTACAGATATTTTTCAGTGAGCCTCCTTGATTGACTGGCTGGAAATGAATGACCTTTCCGCAAACGGTTTATTTTTGGCCAAATTTTAAATGAGATTATTTATATCAGATTTATTTATTTATTTTTCCTGATGGAAGCTTTGATGCACATGATGCGTCCAAGGACCGTTGGAAATTCTAAAATCCAACAGTAATTTCTGTTTTTACTGTTTCTGGCTATGATTTTTAAAGAACACATGCCTTCCAAAAGCATGTTTTCTTTAAAAATCAGCATCAAATATTTACAAAATACAACCATTCAAATTTGTATGTCCCTCCCCTAAGCCAGAATGAAAAATATAAGTTCCTCCCAAGCGCCTAAAAATGATTTGACATGCCTTCCCCTTTTTGCACCACCCCTCCCCCAACATAAGTAAGGAACAGTCCCAAACTAAACTTAAAGCCTGACTTAAAAACACAGTTTATCATGGCGTGGCACAGTTGGACACATTTCTACTATTTCTACTATACATTTCTGTGGGAACTCAACAGATAGCTTGCATAACATTAGTTAACACAGGTGGTGTCATTTTAAGATGAATGATGGCTTGAGATAGGCATCTAGCTGTTAGCTGAAGAGGCTGGTGGTGTTTTCAGATAGCCTCAGACTCTCATATTCATACAGTTCAAGTTTTTTGGAGCCCAACCCAAAAGTGAAAGGTAAAATTTTGTTAAATGTACAAGGAGTGCATTTTCCCCAATTCCCCTCTCTGGGATGGTTGGTTATGGTTAATATTTTTATATTTTCATAAATTGCTGAGATATGGAATTTGGCTGTCATCTGAGTCTTCATTTAAGTGGCCCCTATCAGCTCAGTGTGGTTACCATAGGCTTTGTGTAGACTATAGGTTTATATAGACTATCGGGTTTGTTTCATTTTGAAAAACAAAAGAAAAGAAATCTATAACAACTTCAGAGTTTAAAAAAAAGGTTAATGGTTTATTGAACTCCCCCATTTACAATATAATCAGGGGTTGAAATGTAGGCCAATATGAAGTTCATGCATTTTTTACATGGCCTATCCATTCAGTTTAGCAGTGTAAATATCTCGGGTCTTATTCAACCAGTAAAAGCCTTTGTCCTTTTTTGTCTACTTTTTGCTTGCATCTCACATCCTGTTACTTTGTGCTGGACTTTCTCAGGGGCCTCTTTGCACAGCATGCACCAGGGGCCCTGTTCGCTATGGTAGACCCCTTCCTCTATGGATCTGATGCTCCGGACCTGTTCTTGTGCTGCCATGATCAAGGCTTCTGTGCTTTCCTTCAGATCAGCCTTTTGTAGCCACTCTATGTCAGCGATGTCATCTATGTGCTGATGGTACATCCCATGGAAGAGATTTAGTCTTCCACAATATTTCCTCTTCCTTCTCTTCATCCTCTATCTTCAGCCCCTTGAGGCACTCTTTGAGCATGTCATCCTGGGGGGCCATCTTCCTGATGTACTCTTGAATGCCCCTTGTTCTACCCTGAATCATGGCTCAGACACTCCCTAACACTCACTAATACTTGCCATGAGAAGAATAGTATTCTATATAGGTAGATATTCAATATTCTATTTACATTATATAGATAGACATTCTTATTAATAATCTGACAACATTACAAATGAAAACAATATATAGCAAAATATTACAACAACGTATATTTTATTTATATTTTATTTATTTATACATGAAAAATTCTATGACGTTTGTTTGTATTGTTTTCTATTTTATTACACAAATTCATCAAGCCTAACATTATGTATCAGTCTTATGAAAATTTTGTAGATGCAGTAAACATTTTGATTTTGGTCGTAATAAATATTTTTTTGGAAATATTTAGGATTTCTGCCTCGAAACTTAATTATTGTTGGAGAGCACTGTGCTCATGCCTGCACTAGTGGGCCAACACCTGATGTTAGTGTTGATCATTTTGTTCCACTAGGTGGCAGCACACGGCAGGAATGTGTCTGCTCTGCCCTGAACGTCAGATGAAGAAGTTAGCATTACATTCAGTACGCTGCTGCTTCTCAGCGTACAGAGCAGCATCCAGGGGACCAGCTTGGCTATCAAATTTATGTAATTTCTTTCATACGATCGTGTATTCGCTGTTAGTGGGTTCTGCCACAGTGACACCTCTATCGGATTTTTCACTAGGACCACGTTAAGAAGCCCGAGAAGAACCGAGGACGTGTGAGATTTGAGAGTTTTGACAAACAATCCCGTTAGTCTGCCCCTCCACTCTGCTTGTTAGCTTTTTGTAAAGAGGGTGGTTTTCTACGGTCCAAGGAAACATGGCCTTTCTTTTGTGAGTAATATTTGTGTCACAAATGCTTATTTTGCCTTGCCATGTAGCTTTACGTTCAGTAAATACAAGTGGTGTTAGCGTTCCACAGCTAGCTAGCTAGCTAGCGATAGCATAATATAGGCTAAGACTACTTGCTGGGCTCACGTCCGAATGTCTGATTTGATTCACATTGCTTCCTGATATTTGTCAGGATAACAAACACAGGCACCGATAGTAGATTCATTGTACTGGTGTTACGTTATGCCGTAAAACTTTAAGCCACATTGTACCAACCTCAGGGCAATTTTTTAACTGAGAGGGGTTCTCAGTCTGGCCTGGATATTTGCTGGTGTGAACACTTTGTTGCTACGGGCTAATCCAGCCCTGATGTGACAGGACGCAAAAATCAATCTGTGGCCCAATATTTGATCAAAGTAATAAGACTGCGTCGTGATATTTAGTCAACTACACAAAAAGCCGGTTTGTGGATGAAATCAGAGGGTGGAGGGGTTACATCAAATGCGCCATCTGGTGAAGGTGTGAGTGTTGGTTAAATGGAAGAACATGAGTGAGGTTCAGGCTCTCAGAGGCAGCTACCGGATAGGTCACTCATTTTTACTCCAAGTTAGGCTACTAAACTTATGCGAAATCCCAGTTTTAAACATTTCAAATTAATTACAAAAACCCTCAATTTCCTTTACACCATATTGTATTATCATTAAAAGGTTACTTTAATGTTTAATTAACATAGTTTCCATCAGGCACTAGAAGGCAGAGACACATTTGATTAGCTATACACCTGATTCCTAATGATTAATGTTACAGTCGATCAAAAGCACATTCCAGCTGAAGTAGAGGCCATGGACAACATTTTACTTCAAGACTTAGGAATGTAGTTTAACCACTGCTCTGTAACAAACGGCCAGTTTTCTCTTGCCCTAGTAAAATAAATTTAACATTTAATAAAATGATCTTAGGTGATGATTTTGATATAGGTTGGTTTTAATGGATGTTAATGCTGTAATTAAAGGAAAAAACATTTTAATGTGTGACCTGCCATGTTGTGATGAATTCTTGTTTAATGGAGCAGTGAGAGCGATTGAAAACAGTACCTCTCCAAATGGCCTCATTACACACACAGAGAGCCATACTGTTCTGGTCCCCCCCCTCTGATTCTGCCAAACACATCAGGTCAACAAGAGCTCAACTCTTGTCATGTTTTTTTTAGAAGACCCTGACTTTTTTGTTAGCAAAAGTCCCTCACCCAGGAGCACTGTGAACTCAACATTTGTCATCATATCTAACTACCTCCTTATTATTTAATCTCTTTGTCTTCCTCTTTGAAATGTGACTCACAGTCCAAGCCGTGCAGCCAAGACGTTCAAGCCCAAGAAGAACATCCCGGAGGGTTCTCATCAGTACGAGCTGTTGAAACATGCAGAGGCTACACTAGGAAGTGGAAACCTGCGCATGGCAGTCATGTTGCCCGAGGGTGAAGACTTAAATGAGTGGGTCGCAGTCAACAGTAAGCACTAGTTTTACCTTTCTCTCCCCCCTCCTTGAGACACCCTTTGTAGATTTGGGTTTCTGGCAGAGTGACTTGACCTTCACACACCCTTTTTTAGTCTTTTATCTGTCACTCTCCTCTTAGTTTCTATATTTGCATTCTTCTCCATAGTCCTGTTCCTGAAACCGCAATTAGTCTACATCAAGAATCAGTTGAGAGTGAACTATCAGGGTGTAAGATCTTGGCATTCCCTCTAAAGACCATGCGCATTCATGCTGGAAAAACCACTGTGAATGTTAAATAGACGTTATTGTCTGTGCTGTGAGAGCCTTGTTTACTTTCCTCTAAATTGAGACAAATGGCTGGTGGGCAGAAGCATAATTTCCTCTCGCCTCAGAGTGCCTTTATGGTTGGAGATGTTCAGAGTATCATAATGTTAACAGCTGAAATGAGCTTTTATTTAAAGTCCTTTAATTAAAGCATAAGGTAAAGTGATAAGGACTTGAATTTTTAATGTGATCTTTTTTTACACTGGTGTAATGCACATCACTAAATAGGGATGTGAATGTATCATTAAATTAGATTTTTTTGTCATTTGAATCTCCTGAAGTTAATGGATTTGCTTGGATTGCGCTGCATGGTTTTTCAAAAGTAAAGAGGGCATTTTTGAGCCCTTTGTGGCAGAAAAAACATGAATGCTAAAGTAGGCAGAGTGTAATTATCCACTGTTTTTACACAATGTAAGCAGCAAATCTCATGCATCAACAAGTTGACGCATTTTCTAGCTTTGTTGAGGGAACACTGTAGGGTTGAGTGGCATCTATCTAGCGGTGAGGATTGCAGATTGCAACAAGCTGAAACTCCTCCCTTTAGGATTCCTTCAGTGTTCATTGTTCAGGAGGTTTTTACAGGGAGTGGAATTATCCACAGAGTTCTCATCCTCCCCAAAACAAATGGACAGCATGAATACAAGAGGTTAAAAAAACAGTGCTTTTCTGCCGCTGCTTAGGGCTACTAACTACAGTGGCCAACGCAAAAACGCAAATAGCCCAGCCTAGAACCAGTGTTTGGTTTGTGTGTTCTGGGCTACTGTAGAAATATGGGGGACTTCATAAACAAGGACCAGTTCCCTGTGTAGATATAAATGACTCATTCTACGGTAACAAAGCACAATTCTTATTTTAAGGTTTTTATGTACTAAACACAATGTACTTATTATATTCCATTTCTGCCACTATATCCCTCTAAATCCTACACACTGAACCTTTAAATGTGCCTGAGAGGTGGCTTAGCTATGTCATTATTGCAACACTTGTAGTCTCCGGTTTCATAAAGGGTCAGTGGAAATGGATGGATGTTAGTCAGCGCTACATGAGTTGTTTTAACTTGCACAATTAAGGGAAGTTAGAATAAAACAGCTGTGAGCGATAACTTCTCCAACCACCAAGTTTATATGACTTTTCCTCGTGATCTCTGTTCACAAGAAACAGTTTACTAAGTTCACTAAATGCATTGCGTAGTGATAGTAGCGTGAGAAAGAGACTTTAAGTTTATTTACTTTTTTGACAGTTATGACATGCAGCATGCCCCCATGCAGGATCAAACTGGAAAAGTTAAATGGTGTACATCCTCACCAGTAGGCCATCAGTGGTTTTCTCTTTAATTTGATGGAACAACTCTAGCAGTTTATTCTGTATCACCTGAGCATCTCTGATTTTCAACATACACCCCTATGTCAGTCTTGGTTCTATGAGAATCTGTCATGGCCAAATCAACATGTTGACCAGTTGAGTGCAGACCTACCTGACATACATGATTTCTTTATATTTTTCCCGTTGCCTACAAGTACTTTGTGGCATGACAGGACATGAAAAAGTTTAATAAGAGATTAGTTCGGTATTGCCTTGAAACATGCATTATTCTAGATTATTCAGTTGGGAGGGCTCTCAGCTCTGTCCTGACCAGAACTGTGTTGAAGGCACTGAAATCAAAAGTGTCAAATATGTATTTATAGAATATGTTAAGTTATTATCAAGCTTTGACCCGCCTATGAAAACAAACGCTATGGATGAAAACATCTGTCTTTGGAGACTGATTAAACTCAATCAAACATAAGAGGGAGCTGGTCTCTCCTTAAACAGGACCTCACACATCAGCTGTTCAATATGTATCTTTCCTGTGAGGTTAGCAAATGGAGCACCAAAGCTAATGCTGCCAACACTTTAAATGGATCTGTCCAACTGATGGAAAGCCAAAGTTGGCTCTGTGCCCCTGGGAATGAGCGATAACGCAATTTGTTCCAGATAACTGGAGTGTGCACTGGTCTACAGTTTGGACTGGGGCAGTGAAGTAGGGTGGGTAAAGGGCCGCGGGGAAACTCGATGCCAGCTGTTTGTGCTGGCACACAAGGTATTTGATCTCATGTGTGCTTGATTTGAATATGTTTCCTTTTTTTCAGCTGTGGATTTCTTCAACCAGATCAACATGCTGTACGGCACCATCACAGATTTTTGCACAGAGGAAAGCTGTCCAGTCATGTCTGCTGGTCCTAAGTAAGTTTGACATTGTTGCTCTGTAAGTTTGCAGTCTCATAAAACCAGCTCATGAGCTTTGCTTCACTCATCTTGGTCTGTCAAGACTTCACCATGGGTGTATAAAGAGAACTGGATATTGTGTCGGAGGTGGGGCCTTGTTCATTCCTATGAAAGTTTGTCAGTGGTGTATGAAGCCAGAGAAGTTCCAGTGCCACATATAAAATGACCTGGATGATTGGCACTGCTTCTGCACTGTGTGACCCATAGAGCAGATGTGCTAGAGACTTTCGGTTTAGTGCTCCGCTAGCTTAAAATAAATAAATTTTGTGTCTCTTTCAGACTTTCCAAATGTTATTGGAATCGAATGTGTCAAATTCTGTCAGCCACTGCCATGTAAGGCTGTGGGAAAAATTATTTTGGCCCACAGAGCATCAGGTGACGGGCGTAATTCCAATTTTTGGCCACTGAAAAAACTGCTTTCAAAGCCAAGCACACTTCCTGGGGGCCTTGGCTCAACAGTGTGTAGGGTAGGGTTGTGTAAAACACCTGCCATAGGCCCCTTCGTCATTGGTCTGGCCTCCTGCTGCCAGGCTCAGCAGCATGTTGTATGGAAACTGAGCTCACAAGATTTAGATTGGCTTCTGCACATGAGAACAAAGTGTCTGGTGACAGCTTTTTGGAAATGGGGTAGTGAAAATAAAATCAAATACCATGTTGTTGTACATTAAATGATGTCAGCAGTGAATGAAGTGTGAACCCACATGGAATCCTCTATACTTCCTGCAGGTATGAGTACCATTGGGCAGATGGGACCAACATCAAGAAGCCCATCAAATGCTCTGCTCCCAAGTACATTGATTACCTCATGACCTGGGTGCAGGACCAGCTTGATGATGAGACACTTTTCCCTTCAAAGATCGGTATGTTTTATGTCTGTTTTCTCTATCCTGTCAAAGCCATCTTTTCTTTGTGTGGGGTTGATATGTTACTGTAGTTTCTATTAGTGCACACAGAATGTCCTGTTATGTCCAGTCATTAGGTGTGGGCTAATCGTTAAACTCAAAGTCTGTCTTGTGTTAGAAAAAAAGGGCTCTGTAGTGCACAAATGGGTTACACCTTTTATGTCAAATTTTACCTGCCATGCAAAATGAATGGATCTTAAAATAAATGAAATGTAAATCACACGTGTATAAAAACTGTTTAAACTTCGCTAAGGGAGAAAGTATTACATATTTGGATGGATTGAACGTCCTTAGGAGATTATCTAAGTTGTCAATAGCAAAGCACATGTAAATGTTGTCTGTTTGCTTATTTACATATCTAGTCATGACAAGTTTTACAAATACCTCCAGATGAATGTATTCAGGAGTTCTCGAGTTGACTTTGAAGCAGGCCATAGCAACGCAGCTCTCCCAACTAGCAGAAGCTTGTGCTGTCTAGGGTGGAGGCTTAATGGAGTTGGAAGGCAGCCAGCACAAATACATGTCTCATCTATCCCTCAGTGCATCTCAGTGGAAGAAGCCTATGACTAAAGATGTGAGGAGGAGTGACAGAATTTTCTTAATTTTCCACGACCACCAGATCGATCTATTGCTGGTATCAGTTTTGTATCAGGAGGACTCCAAAGCCTCTCACTATCTCAGATAAAGCAGGGACTCTCTTCATTGTGCCACAAGTTATCAAAAGCTCCACAGGGTACCTTTTGATATTTTTGACCTCATCGGGACTAACACTACCCTCTAATCTGTGAGTGACTAATATTTGTGGAATAGTTGAGTTTGGTGTCCACATGAAAAAGTTAACTACTTAGAAGAGTGTGAAGGTGGTTGCTTTAATCAGGAACTCCTTGTCCTGTTGGTCACCAGCTGGTTTTGAATAATTGATGCTGAGTAAGTACCATAGGTCTGTAGCGCGCCGTACACTGAAGGAAGAAGCTCTCCACCAGGTTCCTGTACTCGCCAACTGTTCACTTAATCAAAGAAGAACTGCACAACCCATCACTGGTGTAGAGAGCAGTGCTGTTGAAACAACATCAGCATTTCCTAACTGCAGATGAACGTGTTGTTCACCATGCGGTGGTTCTGGGTTGCACTCATGATTGTTTGCACTTCCCTTTAAATCATGTTGCGGCCTGCCTGCCTGTAAAGACATTTGCAATCCCGAGAACACACTGTAGCTGTATCTGCTTTCATTGCTCTGAGCTTTTGGGGCTTATTGAGATTTGTAGCAGCAGATAATAGAAGAAAGTCATGCACAGTTTGAGGGATTGATTGTGTCAGCTTTTCAAGCTACTAAACCTCCCATTGCATTTTTTTCTGTTTAAGATATGCCTCAAGAAACCAAGCAGTTTGTTAAATATATGTATATTAAGACATTTTCTCTTGTTTGTCACTAGAGAGGTGTTTTTACAGTCCTCTATTGAAGGGGCCATGTCTGTGCACTTTGCTAAAAGTGTACATTCAAAAGTACACCTGGAGAGCTAGATTAGGTACGTCACTAATAACAAAGCCAGTCGCTGTCTAACACAGGAAATGCATATCAATGGGGTTACAGACTTGGACACATCACTGGGAAAGAAACCTAAAACCTCCAGTGCGGAGCAGACTTGTCAGTACAGAGAGCAGAGTTTGCATTAAATTAAAGTTTTGACAGCAAACATGGTAGACTGTTTAGGTTTTGGTTATAAATGCTGTTTCAGCCATTGCCGTTTACAGGCTAACAAGCTAACCAACAACATAAACAAATAAAAGATGCTAACTACACTTAGCATTCTGGTACTCTGATAGTTGCCGATTTTGGTGCACAGCAGATTCCTCATCTGAGTCTGGGCCTGACTAAATCTTTCCAATGTTTCCTCTCTCTCCTTGCTCCCATCAATATTAGCCATCTTGATGTGCGTTGCTCTTTCACAGGTCAACCTAACGCTAGTCTCACATAGCCAGACCTACTGTATCTGTACACTTTGTTTTAGCACTGGAGAAAGCAGAAAGTGAGACCTAGCGCAATCAGCAGTGGTACGCAGGGCTTTTTTGTTGTATGTTTAAACAGAATCTGAATAACCACTCTTCTCTCTTGCCCTCTTGTTCCCAAGGTGTCCCCTTCAAGCGAAACTTTATGTCAGTGGCGAAGACCATTCTGAAGCGCCTGTTCAGAGTCTACGCTCACATCTACCACCAGCACTTTGACTCTGTCATGCAGCTGCAAGAGGAGGCTCACCTCAACACGTCGTTCAAACACTTCATCTTTTTTGTTCAGGTAAAGAACATTTGAATATTGACTTATGCGTATTAATCACTTGAGTTGTATATTAGCAATAAGAAATGTAGCATACTGCGGATAATGTAATAATGTTTGCTCCCTTACCTGTTGTCTTTTTCAGGAGTTCAACCTCATTGACAGGAAAGAGTTGGTGCCACTTCAGGAGCTGATTGAAAAACTGACAACCAAGGATAGATAAACAGCCATATAATCCTTATTTTATTGGTCTTCTAGTTTTTGCACAGATACCCACCCCACCCTGGCTGTATGTATGCAGTATATACTATATTTCCATTTGGGGAAATGTTTTTAATAAGGCCAGGAAGAAGGAAGGGTCTTAATAGGTTTAAGGCACCAGGACTAATGCTATCAGGGATTACACACTTAATTGAACAAACCACAGATTAACATATTGGAGAAAATGATTTTAGCTGTATGGAAAGATCCCCAGTGTTCAGTCATGGCTTACATTTAGGATAATATAGATATATGTTAATTAGTTTTCTATTATACTGCACAGATTTTTTTTTTTCCACTTGGATTTATGGCAACACGAGGCTCTTAGATTCCCATTTCTAACTCACCTGCAGGGAAGAGTACATTGCTGTATGATAATAGGAAGGCTTTGTTGGTGTTATGGCGAGATTTTAAGCCAGCCTTTAAAGCCAATTTCACCGCAGTAGCTAGTTATTTTACTCATTTATCTACATAGAAGGATCTGGGTTGCGGTTTGCTACTTTTCACATCTGTAAGAGCCCACATCTGTCAATACAAAAGAATCCTAAGTGCCTAGCATGGCTCATAATCGCCCTATATCAACAGAGAGCTGTAAGAAGATAAAGGCCATATACCACTGACTTGATTGACAAAGCATTAAATTTACGCCACCTCCTCTTTAAGTTTCTTTGCTTTTTAATTCCCTCTTACACTTCTTTTCTGTTTGTACTGTAACTTGGTTAAAACATTATTTTCTGTTACCTAAACCCCGCACCAACCTTGTCCTTATTTAGTTAGAAAGTCTCTTTACCAAGTGTTCTGTGCAGGTTATGATAAATGAATGTGTTGAGGGACATAGAAGTGAGGCTAGAATATTGTCATGTTGTAGCAGGGACTGAAAATTAAACTTTTAGCTTTTCCTAGTGACATGTTCCTGTATATTAGTTTAACCCCCCTTAAAACTTGAAGTAGAAATTTTAGGAAAAGTCTTCAAGGGATCTAAAACCTTAAATTGTATATAAATGTCCTCAAATAGAAGTAGAGACCTGTGTTTAAAGCTACATCCTCCACTGTTAAAAAACTACAGGCATTTTGAATTGGATTATACTGCATCCCTTGTTATCTCACTAGCCATAAAGCACTTTGAACAATTTTCCTGACCTCTTTTGCCTGAATGTTTATTCTGCATAGACTGTGCTTTGTGAGAAGCTGTATCATGTGACTGATCATAGTTTATTTCCTCCCTTCTATTTCCCCAAATGAATGTTGAATTGCTTAACCCTCCTCTGAAATTGGCTCTTGGGCACAAGTGAGATTTCTTATGCTTTTGTATGGTCTGAGTTGTTTGTTGCTGTGCTTCAAACAGCAGATGCATGAACCCCTCCCTAATCTCAAAGTGTAGTTTACTATGCAATGATTGACACAACACTAAAAGGGTTACCAGTTGGCTCATTCATACATTATCTGATATTCATTTTCCTTTCTATTGATTAAATTCTGGTGTATGATAGAAACAGAATTCTCTTTCAGGTCTGGTTTCAAAAACAGTGAGATGAACATTTTATATATCTTTATATATAATTTGTCAGAGAGGTGTAATACTTCAATGCACACATGTAAATACTGAGGGTTAAACCTTACTTAAAGATAACACGAGCATGGAGTGGTAGCTTTTGGTTTCAAGAATGCATTGAGTCTTTTTAGAGGCTGCTTCCCTTTTCCCCTCATTTGGATATTAAAATCTTGTTTGTTTTTAACCGTTGAGTATCTTTTTTCCATCTCCTTAGCAAACTATTATGAATGTTACTGCTCACCAGATAATCTAAAAATGTAATAGAAAATCAGTCATCCTGAAAGCATCTCATCCTTATGAAATGCCCATAACATAGCCTTTTGCCTACAGTTTTTTTCCTCCTGGACTGTAATAATTGATGACATGTTTGTAAATAATGGCTTGGTAGGGGTTTTCAATGCTACTGAATTGATTTATGCTGTTTACAAGACAAATAAAGGTGGTCTTGACTCTTTGAATGAATTGTATGTTTACAATGGTGTGTGAACTCAGTGCTTACTTCACTTGTTTTTTTATTCACTTCTTTATAGTGCTTTTTCAAGGGGAATATCATACTTTCTGCTCAGCTCCATTTACTTCACAACCATGGTTACTGTTGCACATTTTACATACAAAACACTGAACTCATTGATAAAATGTAATGCACTGTTCTACATTAAATGACCCAAAGTATTTAAAGCAGTTATAATTAGATCCACTTCAGCCAACTACACCATTAAAGTGCTTCTTAAATGTTTATGCATCACCAATAATAATGTAACTTATTCTGGATAATGAGTACTTTGACTCATGGTACTCTTTTTGCCAATACTTATGTACATTTACTTAACTAACATTGTCAGTAGGTGACTTTACTTGTGGTAGAGTATTTATCATTTTTGGAGTTTGTACTTTGACTTAGGCAAATGTGGTGGTGGAAAGCAACTTAATACATTTACTCAAATAATGTACAATTTTGAGATACTTGAGTACAATGTTTTCATTTTATGCTTTTTCATATTTCTACTATATTGATAGTTCTTATTAAGGGACTGTTCTTTACCTATCAGAGAAGGAGGTGGCTGAGATGTGACTTGTTTTGTTTTGTTTTGTTTTGTTTTTTGTACCCTGCCTGAAGCTACAAATATTTTTCCTGGAGCCTCCCTGGTGACTGGTGGAGTATGTATGACCCTCCCTCCAGCATTTTTTTTTTTTTTGACTTACTCTTTGTTTTTTAAGAGCTGACAGTTAAAAGTTGAAGATGAAATCCTGGAGTTAAAAAAAACCCCAAGGTTTTTCACTTTTTTCTAGTCATGTATGCTTGTAAGTTAATGCAAAGTGTTTATTTTTGGCCAAATTTTAAATGAGATGTAAAATATTTTTGATGAGATATAACTATTTTAAGCAAAATACAACCATTTAAATGTGTATGCCCCTCTCCTAAGCCAAAATAAAATAAACATAACTCCATCTCCATTGCTTAAAAATTATTTGACATGCCTCCCCCTTTTTCCACCACCCCCTGCCCCACCATACATAACGAACAGACCCTAAGAGTAATTAGCTCTTTTGCTAATTTTTGCAAATACATTTGTACAAACAAAAAACGAAAAACTAAACATACGAACAAAAAGTATTCAAATAAACAGACAAACAAACCAAGTACGGTACAAAAAAACACCTCATTTGCTCTAAAAGGGACAATGAAAGGGAAATTATATAATTCATTATTTACACCCTAAAAATGTGTAAAATGAAATAGCCAGGTTTAGTGGCACAAAAGCTTCATATTTCTACACCACTACAAATTTTGTATTTTTTTTTACTGCACTAGATTTAACAGCTGTAGTTACTAGTTACTTTTCAAATTGATATTTTACATACAAACACGTGATGCATTAGCCCTCAGCATTAAAAAGTTTCACTTCTACCAACATTTAAGTATTACTTACATATTATATAATATATATACAGCAATAATAATAATGTAATAATACAACACTGACATTAGCCATTCTGCTTATTAATAACCAGAGCGGCCTGGTGTTGACGGTTGCTGCTGGGGCACGTGAGGGGCCGCAGCTGCTTCCTGCCTGGGCGGAGTCACAGCTGTGCAAACCGCCGCTTCCTGACTTTAGTTACCGCCAAACTTTAAACACCAGGCAGCCTTTCCTCCCTGCAGCAGCTGCAGTGCCCGCTCTAATCAACAAGGAAGACTTATTTATCCGCAGAAAAATGTCTTTTACTCCGAAGAGGCCGTGCCCCGACCCAATGAACGACTCCCTGAACGACTCAATGGAGAAGAGGATACGGCGGATATCTATCGAGGGAAACATTGGTGAGAGCAGCACTTCTTATGGCAAAGGGGAAACTTAACATAACAAGCTAAAGTTACATAAAAACCGAAACCTAAGCTAACGTGTCTGCCTGTTGCATCAGACAACGTTAACTAACGCTGGACAGTGATTTTTAGACAGTGATAACTCTGACATAGTTCATAGTTTCTAACATTAAAATTTTACCGCCAACTGCAAGACTAATATCTTTACCAGGACTAAACTAACGGTATAAGCTAATATACCTAGTAGCTAATATAACTGCATAATGTGTTGCTACATGTTTTATTATTCAGTATGACTGACTTGAATGTCTGTCTCCTTGGTTCTCAGCGGCGGGCAAATCTACCTTTGTGCGCCTTTTGGAGCAGGAGAGCGGGGACTGGGAGGTGGTACCAGAGCCAATCGCCAGATGGTGCAATGTCCAAACAAAAGGCAGTGACTTTGAGGTATTGAAACACTGCACAGCATTTCCGCATTTCTAAGTAATGATCCGAATTCAGTGCTGACAGCCGACACCCATATACAGTATACGTGTTCTGCTGTGAAATGGTTTTACATCAGCATCAGCATCACATCACATCACATCACATCTGCTTGTTGCCAGTTGGAGGTAATATGGCTCGTCTTTATAAACTGCATCTCAGCCAACACTATAAATCCAGGATGAATTTCTTCATACACTATCCTGCAATCTTCTGGCCTCTCGCAACCACTGACTCAGCATCCATTTTGAAGATAACTGGGGGAGTCTTCATCTGTATTTAGAGTGCAGCTGCCATCTGTCCACATATCTGCACTGGTCATAACCACCACACACCCAGAGGAACAGATGGTCCCACTCTGGACAGATGAACATGCCATCATCAGGGCAAACCTCTCTAACCTCCAACTCGACTGCAGGCCTGGCCTCACCCTCAGACTCATTTTCAGTGGTCCCATATAAAGACCACTGCTACTGTAGGTCTGACAATAAGCAGGATATTCAAGTACATATATTTTAGCCAGTATTTGGAAGCATATCAACCACATGTCTCTTTGTCCCACCATGACTAAGAATACTTAAATGAATGTCATTTGGGAATTTACACACAGTACAGGTGAAAGCAGATTTTATTATGTTGCACATGGATAGACTTAATATTTAGGAAGAGTCTGTGCTTTTATGGATGGCTGGGAGTAACCGTTATTTTCATTGATGATTAATTCCTTCATTTAATTTTTTGGTCTCTTAAAACATTAGAAAGAAGCCAAATATGTCCATCACAATTTTGCAGAGTGAAAATATAAGTATGCATAGTATTTCTTTTGTTTGATCAACAGTCCAGAACCCAGTGATATTTAGTTTACTGTCACCTAAAACGAAGAAAAGCAGCAAATCTTTACATCTGAGAAGTTGGAACTGGAGAATATTTGGCAATTTTGCTTCACAAATGACTTGAGGTAATTTATTGATAATTAAAATTGTTGCTGACCATTTCTTTGTCAGTCGATTAATAATGTCAGCTCAATTTTGATATCTTGTTTTGAATTACATTAATCTCCATTTTGAAGAAGAGCAAAATTTATATTTAATTTTTTTTTCCTTGACATGAAAGCTGTAATTCTTGATTACCAAAGAAGTAGAAAATAAAAGCCCAAATGACCTTAAAGATATACATCTTTGTTACTACAGCTGGAAACTGTGCAAACAGTACTGAACACTGCCCTGCACACTGTGTAGTACAGTGTAAACTGATAGCACAGGGGTATTATCAGTATGGACAACTGTTAAGGAGTCCTCTAACAAGGCTCTTCTGCTGCCACAACTACTTACTGTATCCACGGCTACAGCAGTTAAATCAGGCGCCCTCTGCTGATCATGAGACAAACTAAGTTCAGCATCAGATAAATTTTCACTGTAGCCATCACAGGTATGCCCTTGGTATGGACTGAATGAGTTTAAGAAAATCCTGTCTCCGTTGTTGATCTTAAATGTTTTGATTTAATAATTTGAGCTAATAATAAAACTTAAATAATTTAATTTCATTGCTGCATTCATAGAAAATAATAAGATTAATTAATAATTGAAAGAAATTTTAGTTGCAGCCTTAGAATAACTACACAAAGCATGTCAGCAAAGACAACAATTGGTTCAAATGTCAGCTTAGATTTTCATATAGTATCTATAAATATCAATCAGCCTCTGCAAATTTAAAATAACCAGGTTTTAGTTATGCATTGCTTGTACAAATATGTGGACTACTGTACACCAAGCTGTAATTGCAACAGTGGGGAGGAATTCATTTTATGCACAGTTTAAAATACACCCTATCTCTTATGTCCCAGGAGCTGACCACATCTCAGAGGAGTGGAGGGAATGTCTTGCAGATGATGTACGAGAAACCGGAGAGGTGGGCCTACACTTTCCAGAGCTACGCCTGCATCAGCCGGGTGCGTGCTCAGATCAGGTCGGCCAATGGGAAGCTCAGAGAGGCTGAGAATCCTGTGCAGTTCTTCGAGCGTTCCATCTACAGTGACAGGTAAACATCAGCCAGCATCGCTTGAATTGCAGAAAAGTGAAATGAGCTGCCTTAAAAATATTAAAGATCAAATGCATTGCACTGCTAAAAAACCTGGAAGTTGAAGTGTAAAACTGGCAGAGCTAGAAGCTGAACTGCATTATCTAAAGGAGCTAAGAGATGAAAGACATTGCTAGAAAAGCTGGAAGCTAAACTGTACTACTGTTAAAGCTGGTAGATGAATTATTGTCTGAAAGGGCTGAAAGAAGAAATGCTTTGTGCTTTAAAAAACTTAAGAGGTAGGAAAACAAAGTGGATTATAGCTGCTGCGCAGCGATGGGTCGGGTCCGGGCATTTTTAGGCAATTCTGAATATGAATTTGAAGACATTTAGGAATTTAGCAACACAATCTGCCTTTTGCATCAGCTGAGGCTTGAACTCACAACCTCTGAGACTAAGAATCAATTTCTATCTCACTGAGCTAATTAGTCAATGACAATTCATGTGTAGCTTCACAAACTGACTAAGCCAGACGTGCAGGTTTAGCAGCCGTCCATGCATGGAAAAGCAGATTTCAAACCACTGTAAAAAATTCAGTTATCGAAACAAAATCTGAAAATACACATATTGCATCTAGACAGCATGGAGATGTTGGTCATTTGTTTGTAACAATGATTGATTTGCTCCATAAGTGAAAAACTGATGTTTAAAATTGCCATTTTTACATTGACTCCAATTGTTCACAAAATTCAAAATGCTGTCAAAAATTCAGTTTTTGAGATAAAATTCTGAAATTTGCCACACATCAGCTGCCATGACTCTAGAATTTTGTCATTTTTTTTCATGAACATTGAAGAATTATTTAGCAAGAATTTGCATGTATATGTTTACACTACTGTTTACAGTCAAACATTTTGATGCACTGTAGGCTCAATTTTTGATAAATCAAAAATCTGAGAAACATAGTTTGTGTAGGACAGTCTGAAGATGCTCTGTAGCAAGTTTGGTGTCAATTGAGCAAAAATTGTGGGAGGAGATAGGTTTAAGAAGTTTTACAGTTTTTGGGAAAAAAAACAGAGTGATGAACTTCATAATTTTTAATAGTTATGAATTTTCAAAGTTTTGAACTTTAGACGCTTGCTGTAGCACCACCATCAGGACAATTGGCTTGAGTTTACAGCTGAGGATATCTGGCATGAGACTGGACCTTTGTGCAAAGTTTGTTAAGTTTTCACCCATGGGAAGTGTGATTTCCTCGGAAGAAGAAGAATACCTAGGATTACAATAGTGTCCCGGCAGCTTAGCTGCCCGGACCCTAAATACAAGCATAAATGACTAGCAGTCAACCAAGTTTAAGTTTAAAGGTGGAGTCAGTGACTCTGGGAAAAGATTGTTTATTTGAACTTTAACACCCAAACAAACATCCCTCCCATCAGTTCTCCCTCAGAAGTTCTGGTAATATCTCCACTGTTGTTGGGAGGAAGTTTTGATGCAATACAGAAACTTACTTTGAGCATGAAGCCCAGTGTTCTGAGTATTTCTCTGATTTACCAGTGAGGTGTATGAACTACATTGCAGAATAAGGTCTCCAATGACAGAGTGACGGCTGATTCATATGAACCAACCAGCAGGAGAACACAAGCAGTGGAAACATTGGGTGTTTTGTGACTTCAGTGTATAGGATTGTGATGTTTATTACAACTTCATTGATAGCTGCTGTCTTACATTCAACACACAGCTCTGCTTAACGGAGCAGCTCCAGTCTGCATTTGTCTTTGTCCATCAGAGGCATGGCACCCTTCAGTGTTGATGGGCTATTATGTTTGACATATAATCAATCAGATAGTGCTGTGGGCGGGACATTGAGCGAGGCTACAAAGTAGTGGGTCTGCTCCATTTCAGTGGAGCGTTGTACCACTTAAAACATAACGGTGCGGGCCAGACAAGCTGTTTTAAATGGAGTGTAACCTGTCAGCCAGCACCAGCAACTACGTAATTGTCAGTTGACAAAATAAACAACAATGTCGGCCTAAAGGGCAAATGCCATGGCAGCTTTACTAGTCGACAAAGAATTGTCTCCATGGACAGTGATGGTCATGGTGACGTATAGACTGCTCTCACCACTGAAATTTAGCCACGTCACTTTTTAAAGAAGCATAAAGCTTCAAAATTCATGAATGAGGTCTTTACTAATGTATTTTAAGTCGTAGAACAAAACGTGAAAGTCTCTTAAGCTTTTGTTGACCACAGACCTTATTTCAGGCATCTAACCAAAAACCTATATAAAATATACATGGACTTTGTTTTAGGACCCATTCCTGCAGCACTTTGTTACTTTTGTTTTTTTGTTGTTGTTTTTTTCAAATTGGCAGGTTAGACAGAAATGAATGGTTAGTTGTAGCAGTAATGTAAATATGCAACTAGCAAAACACTGATATGGCCTTTTTATATATTTATGTCATAACTTGAAACTCCTTGTCCATAATGTCCTCCTAGGTACATCTTTGCAGCCAACCTCTATGAGAGTGAATGCCTGAATGAGACAGAGTGGTCTGTCTACCAGGACTGGCACGGCTGGCTGCACAGCCAGTTTGGCAAGCACATCGAGTTGGATGGTATCATCTACCTCAGAGCTTCTCCGAAGGTACTCCCACGAGTCTCCTTAACTTCTTTTACTACATTGTTAAGACACAAATAATTACTTATAATGAAGTATCGGTTACATTTAAATGACTTTGCAATGGAGAATGGAGACGTTTTCACTTTTGACCAATAGAAAAGCACTGAATTGACACTCACTATCATGTAAATTTCCTTTTTGTGTGTGTATGTGTGTAGAGATGTTTAGAGAGGTTGCACCTGAGGGGCAGAGAGGAAGAGCAAGACATCCCTCTGGAATACCTGGAGAAACTCCACTTTAAGCATGAGAGCTGGCTGCAGCACAAGACCATGACGTGAGCCCACACATGCACACAGACTTTTATGGCACACTGTCATCAGAAACCTTTTAAAAATTGCTGCGGATATTTTTGCAGAGCCTATTGCCTCTTTATTTAATCAAAATCTTACTGTAGATTTTCTAAATCCTCCAACGTCATACCCAATACTTTGAAATCAGCTATGGTTCTGCCTTTAAAGGGTGGAGACCCTTCTGACCTGTCTGTTATTGCCGAAGTATTTGAATCTCTTGTAAATGCCAGATCATTAATTATTTATCAAATAATGATCTCAGTGAATCTCAACCAGGTTTTAGATCAGGTCATAGCACTATAACAGCGGCTATGCTAGTTACCAATGACATCATCAAATCCTTAAACGGTAACTGGTACTGTGCATCTGTTTTATGATTTAACCAAAGCATTTGACTCCTGTAGAACAGCTATTGGGGAGACTTGGCTGTTTAGGCCTTAGTGAAATGGCTCTGATTTGGTTTAAAAATTATCTATCGGAAAGAAGTGAGGGTGTCTCGGTAGCAAACTATACCTCAGCCTTGGTAACAAAGAACAAAGGTGTCCCTCAGGGATCTGTTTTAGTTCCTATCTTATAAACCCAGCTGCGATACATATGTACGCAATCATCTACGAGGTGACATCTTTGAATCAAACCATAGAGCTCTTGCGGGATGCTTTTGAATCTCTGCAACTTTCATTGTTAAAATTAATCATACATTTAAAGAAGACTAACTATTTAACATTCACTCAACCTCGCTCTAAAGCAGCTGATCCCACTATTTTGACATTAGAACTTACATGTATGGAAAGACTCACTTCCTACAAATATCTGGACATATGGTAAAATGACAAGCTGACTTTTAATGTGCATACTGACAATGTATTTAGAAAGCAGGGATACTCATCTTGTTTTGCCCAGGGGCGACATATTTGCTGTCCTAATTTGTCTTTGCTAAAAGGCAAATTCAGTCGCAGCAGCCCCACACAGGTCAGGTGTATGCAGGGCATTTCCATTATATAATGGTCAGTGGGCCACCTGGCATGTGTAAACTGAGTATTACTGGCTTAGGTCAAATCTGATCTTTTCTTCCTGCTAAAGTCAATTTGAGGTCAGGAAAAAATGTGAAAGCTCATTTCTATCTGTATTAGACTATGGTGGTGTGATTTTATTTGCATGCAGCTTCAGCCCTGCTTTAAATACTCGATTTAGCATATCATGCTGCATTATATTTTGTTACAATCACAGGTTCACACAAGCATCATTGCATTTTATATCAACCCAAAGGTCCTCGCTGTAACACAGGGGGGAAATGCAAATGTTGCTATTTATTGCCAAAACATTAATGGCTAAACTATGTACACATTTTCCAGCCTTTTATCTTTCATATCATAAACTATTGCACTTGTTCTACAAATTTGACTGTTTTAAATGTCCCCAGGGTACGTTCAGAGTTTAGTGAAACTGCTTTCTCTTTTCATGCACCCTGGGCATGGAATGAGCTGTACAGTGTCAGTACCTTTAGAAGTTCTCCCTTCTTTGAATACTTTAAAGGCCTTTTAAGACTGCCCTGAAGGAAACATGTTGCTGTTTTCCATAATCCTTGACTCAGGTGGAATGTGTATGTGTATCACTGGTATGGCCCGTATGCCTTTCTACTTTTATGGTTTCCCTTGTGATGCTTTCATGTATTGTATGTGTTCTACTATTTTGATGTTATTTTTATTTTTATGTGAACTAATTATGCTGCAGTCTTGACCAGGACTCCCTGGAAGAAGAGAGCTAGCCTCTCTGGCTAAAGGATAAAGGATAGGATAAATAAAATGATTATTTATTAAAAAAAAACTATGCATTAGTGTTGTCACGATACCAAAATCTTTGTTTCGGTACCAATATGAATTTCGATACTTTTCGATATTCTTCGGTACTTTTCCTAAGGAAAAGTCCTTTTGGATACAAACCTTTAGAACAATAAATAGTAGGGGTGTAACGTTACCAAAAAAAATCATGGTTCGATAAGTACCTCGGTACGGATGACACGGTTTGGTAACTCAAATGTTCCACCAAGTTTGTGTTGTCTCGTGTTGTCTCCCTTTGCGAGGCAGACTTTCTCTTGTCTTTTTTCACGTGCGCCAGCTGCGAATGTTGATACAGGTGTTGTCATACACACCACTTGCGCAATCTGTGCTCCAACAGGAACAAGAAAGGTGTTTGTGTGCATAATTGAGTAAAATAAATTAACTAAATTAATGAATTGATTCAATTTCAAAGTACCGGTATTTTCCGAATGCAGTATAGTACCGTTTGGAATACTCTAGTACCACGGTACTATTTTAGTACCGGTATACCGTGCAACACTACTATGCATCTTTGAGGACAACCGATGAGTTTGCATTACAAAGGGTGTTAGTTACCTGACGGATCTTGGCCATTAGAAAAAGACCCCATTAGTACGAGATCATGAGGGATTAAAATGGTTTGGGATACATGTGATTTACATCTGCCAAGAAATGGATGAGGCTGGAAATGGGCGGGTTGTTAGGTCCATTGTATGTACAGGATTTCCTTTACAAAGATGAACCGAGCTCCATTACCTTGAGGAAATAACTTAATTCATCTCCAGGAAACTGCATCCTTTTTTTCATGGTGCTCAAGCATCACTAACTGTGTGTTCCTTGTCACTTCTTGTCTACAGGATGGAGTTTGACTATCTCAGTGATGTGCCAGTCTTGACCATGGATGTAGAAGAAGACTTTAAGGGGAATAAAACAAAGAAAGCCGACATGATTGAGAAGGTGAATGACCGTTAAGCCCTGTTTAAAGATTTTAAATAGTCAAATAATGCTTTTAAATTTGCCTCCTTCCAAAAACTCCAACTGGACTTTGAGATTACCTTTCCAGGAGTTAGGCATCCTGTTGCCCTGCTCTGAATCCCACAGAGGGGTTTGTGTTGGTCAGGCGGGAACCTCTGTGGCTGAAAAATAAGGCCAGCACTTCAAAGGCCCACTTGAGGCTGGCTCCAGAAGCCAGTCAGTCCCCATAGACCCCCATGTTGAAATATCAGACTTTACAGCAGAAATAAACATGTTTACAGCCTGGTACAAAAAAAACATTTTTCTCTAGCTAATCTTAACATTAAAGGGATAGTGCACCCAAAAATGAAAATTCAGCCATTATCTACATACCCATATGCTGATGGAGGCCCTGGTGAAGTTTTAGAGTCCTCACATTCCTTGCGGAGATCGGCGGGGGGAGGAGCTAGCACACCTAATGGCAGACGGCGCCCCAGACTAACATCCAAGAACACAAAATTGAATCCACAAAGTATCTCCATACTGCTCATCCGTAGTGATCCAAGTGTGCTGCAGCCCCGACATAAAAAGTTGTTTTGAAAAACGTCATATGAACTATGGGGATGAAGAACTTGTTACTGAGCGTTTTTATATTGTGGTATTGGTACTTTTACTCAAGTGAGGAATTTAATACTTAAGCTTGATTTCTGTCATCTGTACACTTTTGACAAAGTTGGCATGCTTACTACTTGCACATATATAAAATCTTGCCTGTGGGCAGCTGATGTTTATGCACAAACTGGCTGTGGAACCTTTGAAACGTGCGGACGCCGTAATATTTAGCATAATAAACGGGCAGAAATCAAGGGTTTAATGTTATGTGCACTGTGCTGAGTGTGACCTCTGATAGTGACACTAGGCTAATTTCAAACTCGATATCGATACCCAGGAAAATATTCAATACTCGATACCATTTTCGATACAGCAGCAAAATATTAAGAGGCATGTCATTTTTTAAATAAAGATCAGAACAGTAACATCAGTGATAACAACAAAAAATCCCCCCAAAATAAATAACAACCAGAAACAAGATCTGTCCATAAATAAAATTTAAAGATAAATGTATTTATCTACAGCCCTGTTTATTTTCTGTGCTTCTGGTGAATTGGCACCATATTTTCGTTGCTGATCAAATAGAGTTGGTAGTTTAGGCTCAGGATGCTCCTGTTTCTACCTCACTATGTGATCAGAGAACCAGGGGTTACGGGAGAAACCAAACGTTTTTTCAGCTTCAATCTGTGACTTTACAGTTAACATAACTTTTCAGACACACATAATTGTGTTGTCCTGTTAAACTAACATTGTCTATTAATGTTACAGACGGGCATGACTGATAAAGTTTTCTGCTTAGCTCCCACATTAACGTTAGAAGTTATATTTTAGTTTGATGCTGGCGACACCAGCTGCTCAGCTGCTAGTGAGGGGAGGGGCTGTACCTGCCGTCTGCAGCGTGCTGTGTTCACTTCACTAAATATTTCCAAAGAGCGCTTTTTCCTTTATCATTTTTGACCAAAACTGGCTGCTCTGATCCTCCTGCAGCCGCGCTGGCCATATTACAGCAACAGAAATGTGTGCATGCATGCACAGCGACGACAACAAGCCGGGTTGCAGCGAGGGCTCTGTGCCTGCCAGATGCTGCCTGCACAGCGCGTGTCCGTCGGACCTGTTGCGCACACCCGACAGGCGCTGAGGTGGCGTGCACTGTTAGTATCGATACTTTTGTAAATTAGTATTGTATCCGGATACAGCGTTTGAGTATCGATACTTTTCAGAGTATCGATACTCTTGACAACCCTAGTTTCATGTTGATGGTAAACACGGGTGCATTTTTAGACTTTTCCCTACCATTCAAAAGACAAATGACATAAACCAGAATGTTAGTGTGAAGTCTGAACTGAACAAAGAAAAGATGATTGTCACTGATGTTCATATTCACTGGTAATGGTAACAGCTTGGCTGTTGTGTTTCTTTTTCAGGTAAAGGAGTTCTTGAGCACGTTGTGAACATCACTTGATGGGAAACATAGACAGTGCCTGAAGAATAAAGACCAGATGGAGTGTTTTACACCAATGAAATGACAATTAGTTTTTTGTTTTGTTTTTTTACATACGTGTATATACACATATATTCCGTACGATCATCACATGATCTGACCTGAAGGAATTTTAAAAACTTTTATTAGTGTTTTCTTACATCTTTTTGTATTTATAAATGTTTTGTTTGCAAATGCATGTGTATAGGTCCTCACAAATGACAATAAACTTGAAATACTTACATCATTTTGAGTGTTGTGTTGTCTTTTATGTACCAGCCATATGTATACCATGGTAGCCAAGTGTAGGTAAATCTAGTCATTTCCACGAAGTATCAATATGTCAACTCCTCCAGAAGATGTCGCCAGTCCCCATAACGGCAGTCTACTGGGCTATTTTTGACTGCTGAGCTTGCCTTTAACTGGTAATTCCAATGGGATTTGATTAAAGCTACTTGAAATAGGTGCCTTCATTTTCTCTTCTAATAGCTTATATTTACAGAGCTCAGAGTGCATGGCAAGATGAAGCTCCACACTGTTGGTGATGTGTGATTTTTTTTTAAAGTGATTAAAATAAATACTGACCGCAGTTGAGTCAAGTTAATTTTAATATTTTTGTGTGTGTCAACGTACAAAATGAATACGCATGCCCTGCAGTGAACTAAGCGACTGCATTTAAAGTGTAATCTCTGTAGAAGTGATACTTTATCAATAAATTGGTCCAAGATTTCAGGATTCTTTACTATTTTCCATCCTGACAAAGTACGTTAAACTGGTTTCATAGACCTGCCCAAATTATAATTTACCTATAGACATAAAAAGAACAATAGACAGACCATTTGTCAAGTTAAGTGTCTGATGCGCCACCTCAGAGCAACTTTCTGACCTCCACCCCCCGGTGGCGTCACGCAGGAGGAGGGATGGCACTTTAAATATGGAAAAAGACACGCTGCGCTCCCAGAGTCTCTCCACACGCTCTCGACGAGACACAAAACGAGCCTTTTCCTTCAAGATGTCACATGGACACGACCTGAAAGAGTCCAGCAAGATATGAAGATTGTGTGCTACGAGTTTAATTTGATTTGTAGAGTTGAAGAAATCATTCCAGCGAGATAGCTCCACCGACTTCTGTCTTACTTTTATCCACTTGAAAAGCGCGACAGCTAGAGTAGGTGAAGATTTTCCAAACACCGACCACAACAGCACTTTGAACGACAGCTGGACGCCAGACTGATCATCTTTAAAGGCGAAGTTTGTCACCATGAGTTCCGACAAGAAGTAAGTTTATGATCTTTTCCTTCAGCTTGTCTAACTTTGTTGAGAACTTTACCTTGTGGCTCGCAGTACTATATGTACTATACGTTCAGGGCATTTCCTGTCCAGGTGTAAACGTGTAAATAAGTCATCAGGTGAACACCAGCTATGTGAAAATAACACGCGTTATTAGAAGATTTTCTGTGCGTAATTCTGTTCTTTCACTGGCTCATCGGGTTTTGTTAACCACCGGTGCCACATTCATAGCAAAAACTCAGTGGACTATTGATAAGGCTTCTGAAATACTTTCATTCATACACGTTACACCCGTCATAGGCTGGATAAGCCACCGTCCCCGCACCGCTGTGGCTATGAACGGCCGGTAATCTAATTTCCAAGTACCTGTCAGTCTCAATTAGACAGACAGTCAGGGCACGCAGGCCAAGTTTCGGAGTGCTGTCTTTAGTGCAACTTTATGAATAAAGCTGCGTGTATCATGTGGTCTATGAGGTGACACCCCAAAAATCCACATTCGGCGCGGGCCAGCGTGTGCGTCCACGTTGCGCAATGACGCAAGAGCCAAAGCTGCAACAAATCAGACTTGACGGTTACACGGAACTACACTTGTGAGTCTGCGAGCACTTTTCTGACATGCAACTGTAATTCATCAGCTGTTTGGAAATTTTCACCCGCAGCCAGTGTGAGTTAGTTATAGATATAAGATTTACAGCAACAGCCTGATCTCATAATATTTACCAAGTGGGGCCATGCTCCCTCAAAGTGTTACTACCACCTCTCCAAGTAGCAAGAATTGACACCAGGAGTTACCTGTAATACCTAAACATGGGTGTGTGCCCTGTCCTTTTACAGGGGCTGTAGAAACAGTAAAAACACAAGACGATTCCTCATTCTTCTGTCATTTGTAGACATTGTGAAATGTGTTGCAACAGGGAAATGTTCTTTTTACAGTTGTTCCATCCATTTACCTGTGTGACTCTTCCTCTTGGTGCTAAGTGGAACGTTGAATGCTCCTTTGTGCTCTGCTGAGTGATGCTCTGTGCAATTAGATACCCATCCATTTCCTCATTCATTCAAGTGTTGCTGGAGGAAATTCCAAATGTCAAGGTGGATTCGAGAAGCAGGGAGTTAACTACAGGTCAGATATTGCATGGCAGGCGTGTCCTTTGTCACCTCTACTCACTATGACATTAGACACTTTGATTTGTAAGCCAGTAAGCTGCTACTTTATATTATATATATTATATACTTTATATTCCATAAAAGTCATTTTCAAGCAAAACACACTTACTTTTTTAATCAAACAAGTTGTCATGAAAACAAGACTGAAGATCTTAGGATCTCACTTTGGACTGAGGGAACGTAATATAATTTTTTCACATTTTTCAGTTGTTAAATAATTGATAATTAAAGTTATTGTTAGTTGCACTCCTAAAATAGTTAGCGATTTCTCCCTTCAGTATCACTCACCTCAGGCAGACTCGAAAAGCAACAACAAAAAGGCACACTTTCCTCAAAAGTTAATTGCACATTAAGGGTGGTTTGAGAAGTTTTATCAAAACTCTTTGAATTCATGCTGATCATTGCCTCTGTTCTTTCTGTCAGAGGTGAAAATAATTTACAGCCACCTTTCAATCCCTCAGATTATGAGTGTCAAAGTTTACTTTTGGGTGGTGTATCACTTTAACGCTCCTAGGTCATCACTGTGTTGCTGGTAGCACTGACTGTGCTGGGGGTACCTACCCTCATGGTGAACCTGGCTGGTGGGATTGGCTGCGTCACTCTGTAAAGAGATGGGGATGATCCCTGATCCCGAGCAGCTGATCCCAGCTCCTCACGCACCGCCAGGTTTATCCAGCCCCATGAGGTCACCAAGAACAGAAGCAATGTGAGAAGTTAGGAGCTGAATGCAGCTGGTTGCTCTGACCCTCACCCAGCTCTTGATTTTTTTTTATTAATCAGACAGAGGAAGTCATGGCAGGAAATGAAAAAGAAGATCAAGAAGATTTGCTGCGGTACCATGACGTGAATGAGGACACAGGATCTTATCTGTTTTCAGACAGAAGATATGCATTTACAGTAGCTTCTGTTTTGCTTTCTGCTACCTGATTTTAACTTCATATATATCACTTAGACTAAAATGCTGGAGAGTATATTTAAAGGATAACTTTGGTATGTTTCAACCTGAACCCTATTTTTGAATGGTTTTGTGTCTAAGTGACTGATGGAGACAACAGTTTTTTAAATTGGTCCAGAAACGGGCAGCTGTGAAACAGGCTGCAGTGTAACCAATAGAGGCAACTATCCACAGTCAATTTACATCCACTAAAAGTACTTGTTCTTGCCACTGACAGGCTCAGATTAGTTTAATATGTGTCTAACAACATTATGGAAAGGATCCCTACAGTGAAAGACCTTTTTGTTAAAGAGTAAGATCCTTTTTGTTTAACCAGAAGCAGCCCAGAAATTGCCATCACCAAACCCACCAAACTTCATTTAAATAAACAGTAATTTTAATGTGTTTAGAGCCAGCGATTTTTCACATCTAACTGGGTGAATTAAGGGTTTATTTCAACCAAACCAGAGTTTTATGGTGGGTTTGATTGTTGGAATAGTAGAACGATTTACCAAGGCACTTTTTTCAGTTTATTTTGTTTCTGTTGACTTTGATTGAAGTGTGTTTTACAATGTTAAAATTACTGTTTATTTAAATGGAATCTGGTGGGTTTGGTGATGGCGATTTTTGGGCTGTTCTAGTTTAACAAAAAGGTCTATCTCTGTAGGGATCCTTTCCATAATGTTGTCAGACACATATGAGCCTGTCAGTCACAAAAAAAAGCACTTCTAGTGGACATAAATTGAAGATGCAAATATTCCCAGAGTGATTACATTGCACCCTGTTTTGCAGCTACAGTACTGGATATATATATATATATATATATATATATATATATATCTCTACTCTTCAGCATGTCAGTCAAAATGACTGAATATGAAGTTTAAATCAGGCGGCAGAAAGCTAAACCGGTTAAATGCATAACGTGTGTATGAAAATGAGATAAGATCCCATATCTCCTCATTCACGTCATTGTAAACACAGGAAATCTTGTTGATCTTCTAGCTTTTTTCACCTCGCAGCCCGCCCCCCCAACATCGCCTCATTCTTTCTTCTACATTTCATTTTACATACCAGTGTAATTCTTTTTGATTTAGCACACCGTTCAAAACAGGAATGCTGAACTCTTCTCCTGCATCCTGCATGTCTGTGTGCCACCTGTGGTATGTTTCTCATCATGAGGGTCTCCCTGTCTGAGGCCCCAGTGTGGAGCGATTAACGTGGCTCCATAGACTGGCTATAGCCAGCAGTAAACCTGCAACATGAGCCTCATTGGCTCTCCTGTGTGGCCAATGGTTTTCACCATGTTACATGACCTGCCTCCATGCACACACACACACACACACACACACACACACACACACACACACCATTGCCAAGACTACCTGTTGCAGAAGTAAACGCTGCAAGACGGAGCTGTGTTCCTGGAAAGATCCTGAAGCATTTATGTGCAATATTTATTCAAGAATGAATTAAAATAGCTCCAGCCAATTGTTTTGAATGAGTCTTCTCTCTGATCACCGACCACATTCTCAGTGACAATTAAGGCTGTATTACGATAACTGGTTAAGTACAAGTTCTTCCCTGAAGCTGTTGGTATTTTCTGTTCACGCTGTCCTGGAAGGAAAGAAGACAGCACAAGCAGAACAGAACGTGCGCAAAAATCTGGAGCTAAACGTTAGCGATTGCGTTCTCCACACAGCACCGTGTGGGAACTTGACCTCTCTCTCTTTTTTTTTTTTTGTAAACAACAATGGGCAACAAAAGGAGGGCGCAGAGGCTAATCACTGTAATAGTATTGCTTGTAAAGTTGGCACCAAGCCCGGCTGCTCCCTGTCACTTGTTTGATCTCGGGAGCTGGTGGATCAACATTGCATCGGCTATCAGCGTTATGCCTCTATCTCTCTCAAGGCCAGATACCAGATCCACGGGGAATTCAGATGAGCTCTCAGTGCAATTGGAGGAACAAGTTGTATCCTTCCTGACTTTGTTTATTTAGCAGTTTATGTACACTGCTCCCATCCTCTCATTTTTGGAATTGTGTCATCCCCAGTTGGGGATTGTTCAGTGGCAAATGGAAACTGTTCATATGTTTATTCACATTCTTGATCCAGAATCAAATATTTATTTTTTTGTTGTTTACAAAACTATTCTCATAAAGCAGTTGGTCAGATTAGCCATGGCAGATGAGTTCTTAATTTGATACTGACACGCTTATAGTCCCACAACAGTTTGAAAGAGTGGATTGACTTTGATCTAAACTGTCTGTGTTGAGATGAGACCTAAACAGAAATGAGACTAAACTAGAAAATTATTCCTAATGTTATGAAATATTAGCTTCAGTTGTCTTTACTTTTTGTTGTTGGAATCAGGTGTAGTCTTTCCTTTTTGACCGAAGAGAATTCTGAAATTGGGGTTTCCCTAAACCACCTTTAATTGCCTGGATTAGGCCACACTTTGCTGGGCTGGAGGAGCCACATTCCTTCAACCTTCCAGCAAGGTTGACCATTGACGATCAAAGAAAACTGAAGGTCATATCGCTTTGAAAGATGTCATTGACATAAGGCCGTCTTTGTGAACTGGAAGGTCCAGTATGACTGTCAGTCAAAACTGTTTATGCAAGTATTACTATGACAAAGTGTTGTGCAAGTGTTGTGCTGCATCGTGGGTTGATGGGTAGGTGACATTCTGGTCATATGTGGGTGATTGCCATAGCATCAGAAATGCTAATGCACTTTAAGGCTTGTAAGGTTAAGTGATTTTGAATCCTTGTTATGCAGTTACTTGCCATGTTTTTGAATCACTCTGGTTACATTTTTTGAAAAAAAAAAAAAAAAAAAAAAATCCAACATAATCGTACACAGTCAGTCTAATATTCAGCAGCATTAGGTATCTGAACAAGAAGTTGCTAAATATGAGTCATTATCTGGGTTGTATTTCATGGTAAAACTGGATTTGCTTCTATTATATTCTATTGGCATCAGTTATTGGTACGAGGGTTAAAGATTACACAGCTCAAACAGTTTAAAATTTGAATTAATTTGTTGATGGTGAAAGGTGAAATTGGAGCAAAAATTTTGCTTATATTCCATGCTGCCCTATGTGCTGGCCATAGACTGACTAAAATAATAGATGTAGCCACCGTGATGTCATGCATTAGTTCCTGGATTCCTGTTTTGGACATAGATGTATAATAATAACTAGATCCTGGATCCCAAGATGGCGCCTATTCAGTCCAGTGGAGTTGCTTGCCTGGTGTGTACACCAAAGCAGTTTCTAGATCTCGGATTTACTTCTGCGATATGTACCTCACTGAAGACGCATATAGATATACATAACTTAGCTCAAGAAAAGTTTATCAAATATAAAACATATGTATAACATATAACAAATATAATCTATAAGAAGTTATAAAAGAGTCATTATTGATCATGTTTGCAGTTTGAGGTGTCCTGTCAGTAGTTTTACAGATGTCTCTTTTACCATGGTCTATGGAGAAAATGCTTTTTGGCTGCAGGGGATTATTTTTGCTGCAATGCCGCGAATGGCCACTGGGAAAAATTGGAAGCAAGGCTGAGTGGCTTTCCTGGGGGCCTGAGATTGATTTGCTCTTGGAACCAGACTCAAGCGGCCATTTAAGGAACTGCACTTTTTGGCGTTTTGGCATTGGCTTCATTTTTGATCCATATTTAATCATTTTCTCTCTCTTGCCTTGCAGAGTGGAGGATGAGGCAGTCCTGGACAGAGGAGCATCCTTTGTTAAACATGTCTGCGATGAGGAGGAAGTGGAAGGTGAGATCAGTGATGAATTCCACCAACACATTAGCTAGCTGACAGATTTGTTATGAGTTTCAACTTATCCGTGCCTTTCCAAACATGCTCTCTACTAAACTGTGCTTCATCTACGTAGGGAAAAACACTAGTTTTCCTTGTAGTATCAGCACAGAATTGGACATATTATATAGGATGATTCCTTTCCACTTTAGCTTGACATTTCTGAACGGGAAGATGTTCCTTTAAGTGCTCTAATCCTGTCCACTGCTGGCTGTCAGCTAAAGCCACAAAAGAATTCATCTTGAGACGCCCACATGGGTTTACTGTGATATTCACATTTCACAAACCGACACTTAAGGGTGCACACAAAGAGAACCGCGTCACAGCTTTTGGCACTTTGTCAAACTGATTGTGTGCATCCGTACATCCTTTGCGAGATCCTTTTCTTCCCCTGCATGGGAATGTGGTAGAAGTGCATCATTTTGTGTGCACCTCAGGTGGTCTTTGGTTTCTACAAGGAAGCAAGACAGACCACTATGAGGTGTGAAAGATATCATTAAATCCCACAAGACATGTTTAAGGAATGCATGATTGAATAGAAAAATGCATGGTTGCTTCAACGCTTACCCTGCCAGTTATTACCAGTATTGAGAAGAGTTTTCCCTCTCTCTCTCTCTCTCTAATTACTTCCTGAAGACATTAAGTCATCATTTCCTGTATGGCTGCTGTGTAGGAAGTGGAGGGCATTTATTTGAATCTGCAGTTTGACTGACTGACTGACTGTATCTCTTCCTGATTGCACAATAAGCAACAAATATCAGTGAACCATTTGTAAACCTCAGCACAAGCCAAAGCAAGATGCGTCAGAGTGGCTTTGTGATAAGCAAACATTTCACACCACAACCCAGTGCTGACATGGATTACCAGCGTTCAGGATTAATGTGATTTCCTTGTAATTTTGATCGTAATCTGACTTGCATTCCCTCTATTGTGTCGTGGTTTTTGGCAGGTCACCACACAGTGTACATTGGTGTGCATGTTCCCAAGAGCTATCAACGGAGGAGACGCCACAGACGCAAGTCTAGCCACAAGGAGAGGCGTGAGCGAGCTGACCACAGCACGGAAGGATACAAGTTGGACGGAGAGAATGCAGATGAATCCACCACAAACGTCCTCAAACCTCTCAGTAAGTTCTGATAAAACCAAATTCAGTGAAAGCACCCAGTACACAGACTATACATAGATATTAGCAATGATTTTATCGCTCTTGAAATGTTGGTTAAGTCAGTTGGGTGAAGTCCAGCAGCACTCTGCAAATCACAGCCTACAGGATATCAGTGCTTCTGTAGTTAAGGAGGTAGGGTGGGGTGGCAGCCAAGAAAGCAAAAAAAGAAAAAACACTTAAAAAATCCCCAGACAGAAACCTACACTCAACAGAATTAGAGTAGCAAGGGAATGGGAACATGTTGAATACTAATCTGCAAATGACACTGGATTGGCTTAAAGTGTGTAAAGTAAATACAAGAGGGGTATAATCTGTCACCTTGATGATTAACACAGCACTTAGTGGGATTTGCAAGGGCGGATTCTCAGAAGATAAAAACCAGGTGGATGGAAAGAAAGAAAAGGAAGCAGAAACAGCAAATTTTTAAAATGTTTCACAAGCTTGATAAGGATATTGCTGCAACAAGTCGATCTAATACAACCTCAGCACAGAGAAGAGCAATGACAGAACAAAGAAGGATCACGTAATGGTAAACTGAAGTGATGACGCAGGATCTACCAACAGAACTAAATGAATGTTGGTCCATAATGTAGATAAAGATGCAAAATGCACATTAAGAAGTGCATTGAGATCGTTGTCAGTCTCAAGAGTCTTCTTCCTGCTGTAGGAAGACATACCAGATGTCTCTCCTTATATAGAAGCTTAAGAAAGTGCCATGGTACAACCATTAATCCCAAGATCGTTTTCTAGAACAGGAGGAATTATAATACCAGAAAGGTCTTTACATATAGGTCAGTACAAACCCATATGTCTCTTGAATGTACAAGATGATATATTTAAATATACATATTTTTTTTAATAATGTGGTTTCACAGGTGGGAAAATTCTCAACAACTGTCTGTAAATGAGCCATATAATTGTATAGGGATCTCTTATGTTTTATCTCTAAGCCTTGATGAATGCTTGGTACCACCACATAAACCTCTTACGTGGGTAATTAAAAGAGTAGCAAGCATTACCATTGTAAGCTATTTGCAAGACATACAATTATCAAAATACTGGAATTCACCTTGAAAAGGCACAGCCAGGAAACTGGCATAATGGGAAAGTGTTTAATCTCTGCTTTACTGCTGTTGGAGGTAACCATTAAAGGTTAAGTTTGATATTTTCCAACCAGTACCCGACTCTCCCATGTTTTGTGTCTGGGTGACTAATGGGAACAACAGTTTTTGAATTTGGTCCAGTATTGAGTGAGAGTACTGCAGACGGCAGCGGCGCAGCGGGCTGCAGTGTAATCACTCAGGGCATTTGTGCACCATCAAATTACGTCCACTAAAAGGGCTTGTTTTTGCCACTGACAGACTCAGATTGTTATTTTAAGTGTTTGATGATAGCATTACGGAAAGGATCCCTACAGAGGTAGACCTTTTTGTTGAGGAATAAGGCCCTTTTTGTTTAACTAGAAACAGCCCCAAAATTGCCATCACCAAACCCACCAGACTCCATTCAAATAAACAGTAATTTTAGCATGTATAGAGGCAGCATATTTTCATATCTAACTGGATGAATTAAGGCTTAATTTCAAACAACCCATAGTTGGTGATTATTGAAACAGCGGAAAGGACGAACAAAGATGGTTTTTAGGGGTTTATTTTGTTAAGTCAACTATGAATGAAGTGTGTTCTGTGTTGACAAAATAACTTTATTTAAATGGAGTCTGGTGGGTTTGGCAATAGTAATTTTGGGGCCGTTTCTGGTTAAAAAAAAAAAAAAAAAGGATTGTATTCTTTAACAAAAAGATCTGTTTCTGTAGAAATCCTTTCCATAAGTTGTCAGACATGTATAATAACAATCTGAGCCAAAAGCAAGAGCTTTTAGTGGATGTAAATTGACAGTGCAAACACACCCAGAGTGATTACATTGCAGCCTGTTTTTCCGCTGCAGGCTGCAGCAGTCTCACTCAATATTGGACTTGAATTTGCCTCCCACCTCATGTGTCGACAATGTCAGCAGCACCTACATATCTCAAGGCATCAAATCCAGAATTATAAGATATAGCTGAACTGGTAGTTACATGGAACATCACATGTTTAAATAAAGCTTGAAACAAATATGTAGTGAAATATGCTAGAATGGTAACAGAGCCATTTCAGATTCTTCACCCAAAAATTCAGACACTATAAGGAAGCTTTAGCTTTTTTAGGAACTTGAGCAGACGATCATGCATTATGCAATAGGCACTTTCTGTAATATACAGAAGAGAAATCCTGAGGTGAATTTGGAGAGTGAGTTGGAGCACCGTTTTTGGCAACACCCTTAGATAAGGTAAACTGGTAGAACAGCAGTTGAATCAGGAAACTGTGGGCATGCCAAAATAGTTTTTTCAAAGCAAAACCGGGACAGTGGTTCAGCTGAGAATCCACAGAGAAAGAAGCTCTTGTGCATAATTGCTCGGCTGCAGTAATTGTGGGAAAATCAAACCCCAGGGAGAACTGGGTGCTTCTAAATGGATCTGGGAAATTAGACCGTACATTACACTGTGTGGTGCGGACCAAGGTGGGACCAGAGTATCAGGCATCAGGGGTGTTGTGAGGAAAATACACCTGTCTCATCATCTGACATTTCATTTTGTAAATACAGCAGCTGATTTTCATTTATTCTGTTGCACATAAGGTCTATTTTCACAATTGGATGCTGATCAGAAATGAGTGGAGCTTATCATTTTATATCAGTCAAATGAGATTTTATCCTCAGCACCGTTTGATGCATTTCCCCACCTACGATCACACCTCTCAGTCATGGGGGCATCACATTAAGCTGTCACTTCATAGACTCCACAAGGCAGACAAGCACTTGAGTAATCCTCTCACGCTGCTGGCTCCTCTGACACTGTAATCCTCCTTTTTGTTACGCCTCATGCTCGAGTGTAAACCAGCCTGTATGCTTAGTCATCTGAAGGTGCCATGCTATGATAAGAGTTTTGCTCACATTAATCTCTGCCTAGATATCACCGGCCCTATCTGATAACTCTGTGAAAACTGCATTGTAATGGTACTGTTTCATCAATTAAATTATTTTCCAATATTACAAATCTATTGCATAAGGACATGAAGAAACCGGCATACCAGCATATCTATAAAAGGCTATTAGATTTAGTATTTGTTTTTGATAATGGCTTTACAACTATTCACTGCTCAATTGCACATTATCAGTGTCGTAAAACTCGGAACAGTAGCTGTGAAAAGTGAGTATTTCGTCATAACTTGCAATCTAAACATAAGTAGCAGTCAGTGTTACAGATATAGCCTTTCTCCTTAAAGACCATTTCCAAATCTTTCTGGTCTTTTTCATAAATGCCCTTATTTTATCCTGTAGCACTTTATGTGTGTATGGTTCAAACATGGCGCCATTTGTTTAAATGCGAACAGTGTTTATGGTTCATGCATATAGAATCAGACTGTAAATCAGCAGATGGGGACAAAAGTGGAGACAAACTAAACACAGAAGCAGGTTTTAACTACGGTTCACTTTAAATGCCCTCTCAAACACACACAAACTACTTCTTGCTCATCCTACGGTATCTCCGCAGAGGATCTGAACTGTAAATAGTCTTGTTTGGTTGAATGAGAGGACAGACGCTACTGTATGATGAGGCTAGAGCCACTGTTGGGATAAATGTTTTTCCTCCTGTTGAGAACTAAACCACTTCAGTGACCCCTGCAAAGATTTTCACATTAGATTTTTGCCCTTTAGTTAGTTACAATAGAAAAAAAGCTCATTTTGGTATAAAAAGACAACACGCATTCTGTGGATAACAAAATCAGGCTGCCATTCATTGTCTGTGGAGCAGCTCCAGACTTTATACCTTATAACATCACAAGTTTGAGACACGCGACTCTGGTTTCTGGCTTTGAGAGAGAGTAACGCATGTTCACAAACATTGATTGAGCTTTCCAAGGTCATGGAAATAACATACTGGAATTCTGAATTCAGGTGGTGTTCCCCTCTAGCTCCTCTGCTTCCACCATGAGCTCACTATGAGTAATTGGCATGCGTCTGTAGATTTCACAAGGTACATATGTGAAAATGGCGCAGAGGTAGGGGGGAGGGTGTGCCAGAGATGATAGTCAGACAGTGTGGTGTGTGGGTAGCGTTCAGGCTGACGTGCGCCAGACGACAAAAGTCCCAATTCAAAACACACACATACACACGCTCCTAGACAGTGTATCTAGAGCCCTCCACTTGATGGATTTTCCGCTGTTTTGCCCTCTATCTAAATCCACATAATCTTGTTGACTTTGGCAAACTCTGTGGAGCTGTCCACTTAAAAGTTGTGTGCAATTACAACAAAGGCCTGGTTTTCATTGATAACACCAGTTGTGAGACTCAAGAGGTGAGCATTGTTGTGTACACGACGTGGCGTCGTTAAGTGCTGTGTTAAAAGTCACGTTCTGTAAGTGGGAAGGACAGCGGAAAGACCCTGTTGCCATGAGGAAAACTGAAAGATCTCGTGTTTGTGCTTCAAGCCAATGGTGGATGACGGTAGTGTGTTGCACAATAATGCTGATGGGCAGACACTGTTTTCAGTGTTTCCAACACACTGATCCTGACCTTCATATAGCTTAACATTAGATTTCCTCGCTACAGTAAAGTTCCAACTGTACTATTTAAAAACAACCATCCTAAATTAAGCTTGGGTGTGCTGTGTGGGGATTAAAAGGTCACAGGCACTGTTACGTTGTTGAGGTATCCACCTGTGGATTCCTGACTGGTACAGTTCATCAAGAGAAAGCTGCATAAATAGCCTCCTGTGATTTACCACTTAACCTCCACTTTGACTCATTACTTCAGTTGCACAACTTTCCTAGAAGTATCAACAAGAATAAATAGTCGTTCTTCCAATAGATAACCCATTATATATAGGATAGAACACACTGGTGCCCTCTTGGTACTTTATCAGTGAATCCTGAGGGCATAGCTTTCTCTTTATGTCTATTTCTGACGACCAAGACGAGCATTTACTGTAAGTGTTCAATAATGACGAGTCAGTTTTGTTCTGAGATAGATCGTGGCACACCTTGCTCAGAAGGAAGTGACAGTGTTTCCTGGTGAGGGTGTGTTGTTTAAGTTTTTTTTCCTCTAATCTAAATACCTGTGGTTTTTGTTCTCATGGGTTCAAGCAGGTTCGAGAGGTCTGTCATTCTATATAGTGAGGCTGTTTCTTTTTCTGCAGATATATTGAATATATAGTCAGAAACAAACCACATGTAAAGATTCCTGCATTTCCTTTTATACATCTACATTTGTTTTTCCAAAACGCAAAATTTGCAGCCTAATGGTTCAGATTATTCTGACTTCTGTGGTTATTTGGAAGTCTGAAAGTATATATATTTTTATTTTAGTATAACATGACTTCCATATATTCCCAAATGTAATCATAAATTAACTCAACAAATTGTTGTTGTTGTTGTTGTTATTGTTATTATTGTTATTGTTATTGTTATTGTTATTGTTATTATTATTATTATTATTATTATTATCATCATCATCACTACTGGTTCTAGTATTCTGTATTATAATTCTGTGTGCGGTTTGTCCAAGTGGTGTTGCCGTACCCTGTCAGAAGCCATCAAACACTGTACTGTCTCCGTATTCTATTACTTTTCAAATGTATTAAAAGTGGAAGACTATAATATAATATTAGTGTTAGGTAGGCTATATGTCTGTCCATTGTGTAAGTTTTTGTAAAGTTTTATGGAAATTGGTAATTTTTTGAATGGTTATCTCACAGTGTTTTGCTAAATCCCTGTCATGCTAACTAGCTAGCTAGCTAGCATACATTCTGTGCATTAGCTAACGCTAGCGAACAACCCATTCTGAGCGTATTCCACTTGCTAGGTTTTATGTTCCCATTAGTTGTTGATGGGAAACTTATTATTGTAACACCATTAATACCAATAATAACACTTTATGTCAGTCAGGACGTGCATGAAAGGTAACATTAACATCAGCACCTCATCCCCCAGACCCCCACACAGATTTAGTCCACCCCAGTGTTGACTCCATGGCTACAGCCTTGAAATGTTCCTTGAGACTATAAAATTCATTATAACTCTGCTAGTGAGATGTACTGTGTGAGTATTTGACTTCCAGGTACTTATTTGCAGAGGAGAGGGAATCAAGCTTTTAGGAAAATATATAGCAGCGTAAAGCCAGATTATACTTGCTTCACTCAGATTTTGCAACCAGACTCAAGTCTGGGGATAGCACCTTGTATTCACCTTTTGTGTTAGATTCTGACCGAGCAATTAGGTACTCAGGGAGTGTTTACATGGTGACATGACTTCATGAGCAGCTATTTAAGATGTGTAACTTATTACATGCAGTTACATAGTAACTAACCTATTTCTCACCTCAGATTCATTGATGCACAGCCAACATGAAGGCTGCACAGTCACAATGAGACTTTTGGTGGTCCTTAGCTTACCTCTTTCTCCCCACAGTTTCTCCAGCTGAGAGGATCAGGTTTATCCTGGGAGAAGAGGATGATGGTCCCCCACCTCCTCAGCTCTTCACTGAGCTGGACGAGCTGCTGTCTGTGGACGGGCAGGAGATGGAGTGGAAGGAGACAGCGAGGTGAGCCGCTGAACTGAATGTCTCTTTAAGCCAGGCACGCGATCTGTCAGACCCCCCCACCCCTTTTACATTAAGAGCCATGGGCAGTCTAGTCAAAAATTTCCTGCTTTACAATCCCGGTGCAGTCAGCGGAACACAGTCACTTATGAATAATCGTGTTTTGTATGTGTAGGGAAATAGGCCGTACTCCAGTGAACTCCCAGTCTGCTCTTATCTGATTGAGATCTGTAGTACCTGCTCTGTGAGAGCAGGAAAAGGCAGAAACTCCCACATGGTCAAAACAAGACTTAATGTAACAGTTAGCTCTGGAGCACATGGAATTTGGACATTGCAATGTGCATATCATTAAACTGTTAAATGTTTCCCTGTATTAGTGTCAAAAGTGGCTTTTACATAGTTCTGTAAAGTCCACGAGTGACATGTCTTCATTGAGCTAGAGAAAGCTGTAACCAAATTGAGATAGTTTTAGCAGTACTTGGCCTGGGGTATACACAGTTATGCCACAGATAGGATAACTAGTAGGGCAAAGGCATAGTCATGCAATATTTTTAGGAAGGGAAAGTGGGGGTTACATGAAAGGGAAGATAAACGAACTTCTTGAGGTCATCCGTGGCCAGGCTCGTTTCCTAGTAAGACTGTGTGGTCACAGGCGTGTGGACCAAAGCCAGAGGGATACTCTATCCCCAGAGGAAACCCCATCCTCAGGCCCTAGGAGAATGGCTCTTTTGTAGCGGTGACATGTGAGGCATCATTATTATTAAAAAGAATCCTTGTCCTGAGTCTTACCTTGGAGGCTAAGCTCTTCCATGGTAGTAACAAAGTTTTGTTTCTCACATTTAGACATGTGCGTCACAAAAGGCTGTCTGTTGCCATTCCAGCATGCAGAATATTTTCTCAAGTCTAGTGATTTATTTATTTTTTCTCTGCTGTCCTGCATCCCCTACCCTTGGCTTATGAACTGTGACCAATTCAAAACACCGTGGGGTTGTTGTGTAAAGAAAAGGGAGCCCATCTTGTCTCCTTTTGTTTGTGGCCCATATTTGTTCATAAATGTACAAAGCCACCGATATGTACTTTTATGTTTAATGTTCAGTGACCTTTACTGTAGGAACGTGTTTGAGAAAGTGAAAAAATTAAAGCCATTATGCACGGTGTGACTTTGAGGTACACCAAGTTCCTACAGCAGCACAAGCCCAGTACTGTAAACACATCTCAACACTTGTCTTCCTTTTTTTTCCTCCTCTGTCCAGATGGATCAAGTTTGAGGAGAAGGTGGAGAAGGGTGGCGAGCGCTGGAGTAAGCCTCATGTGGCCACTCTGTCCTTGCACAGCTTGATGGAACTCAAAACGTGCATCGAGAAGGGCACCATCATGCTGGACCTGGAGGCCTCCACGCTGCCACAGCTTGTCGGTGGGTGACCAGAATACTGACACACTCTCAATGAGGACCTATTATGCTCCTTTTCAGGTTTAAATTTGTCAGGTTAACATGCTTTAATGGTCAAAAAACATAATTTGCCTCAGCCTGTCTGTGCTGGAACACCTGTATTCACCCTGCTATCTGAGAATGCTACATTTAGCACCTGTCTATTTTAGTCCCCCCTCCCCGAAAAAACCCACTCTACCACATCTTGGCGTCTCTGCACCGTCAGTGCTAATAGAGAATAGCAGCACTTTCTACCACAAAAAAATCACCAATAAAAGCTTCTAGACACAACCGGACATGTTCCAGCAGGAATATGACCCTAAATCAGCAAGAACTTTACAACATCAGCAACCAAGTTTACATGTTTCCCTGATGTAAGCATGTAGCTTCATGTAGCAATGTGGGATACATGATGTAAACACTTGCAGTAGTGTACCTGGAGCAGATGACCACATTAAAAATCCGGCACACTATGATGTCACTGTAGCCATAAGACAATGTTGGAGACAGAGTATTTAGACTGGTCTAAAGTCTGAGATATTTGCTCACAGGGATTACTGTGAGCAAAATACAAACATTTACTTCATTATTTGAAACCTTGGCCATGTTTAATACAAACACCCGTCACTGTAACACTGTATATAAGACATAAAATTCAGAAAAGGATAATAGGTCCCCTTTAAAGGTACTGAAGAAACTGAGGGTGACTTGATCTCGATCTGTCCCTCTTACAGAGTTGATCACCGACAACCAGATTGAGTGTGGTCAGCTGAAGGCGGACCTGAAGGAGAAGGTCATGTACACCTTGCTACGAAAGCATCGCCACCAGACCAAGAAGTCCAACTTGCGCTCCCTTGCTGACATTGGCAAGAGTGTTTCCAGTGCAAGTAGGCTGTTCACCAACCAGGAGAATGGTAATGCAAAACCAACTTTTTTTAAAGTCCCTCTTAACCCAAAGGATTCCACCTTTATTCTCCTCTGGTGTCTTATTTCTGTCTTACACATATTTTTCTCTACCTAATCTTTTCCATCTTGTCTTTTCCTTCCTTCTTTTCCTTGTCTTTTTCCTTCTCTTTGGGTCTGTGCTCACTGTCTCTGACCTACTGAACCTGCCGTGTTATAGCACGCAACCCCCTTGAGCACCCTGTGCCTTGTTTAAGCCCACACGACCCAGAGGAACCATGTGAGGTCATGAGGAGCTCCAGCATGGGATACCTCTGTAAGTGAGGTCACAGCACTCCTACTGAAAGCAGCAGAATCGGGATATACTTCATGTAAAAGTAGCTGGCTGGAGATATACAGTTCAATTCTCCTTTAGTCCATTACATTAAAAGAAGCTGGATGTGTGTTTATTCAGTGCTACAAACTTAAAGTCAGTGTAGAGACCCACGAAGATAGAATAGCTTCACTCATTAAAATGTACTAACTAAATATTTATCTGGTAACAGAAAGCTAAAATGTCTTAGACTCTGTTCTGTAATGTTGTCAGTAAATGGACCATATCAAACTGAGTTCCAGAGTTTACATTCACACCCATTTGCCAATCGTTGCCTAAGCAAATTTCTGCTGATGAGCAGAGGCAGTGGACCTAAGACGGCCATGGATCCCAGCTCTCCTCTCTCTGAGGGAATGAATGACCATCTGGCATTAGTCCTAAAGCTTAAGCCTTGCCACATTTAGCTAGGTCCTGAGTTTTCTGTCTCTCTTTGTGTTCTTTCCTGGTGCCTTTCTTTTCTGGGACTTGTCCTCCTCCTCTGCCAGAAATGTCCCGTTTGAAGCTCTGCAGTGTCGCCCGGCCTCTTTGATCCTAACAGTGTCTTACCTCTCTGCAGGTAGTCCAGCTACTGCCCACAGAAACCTCACCTCCAACAGCCTGAGTGACTTCTCTGACAAACCAGAGAAGGATCAGGTAATCTGTTTGTCTCTCTCTGTATTGTTGCATCTATTATGCAACCTCATAATGGATGATACTTAAGGTCTCCATTCACAGAGCAGTACTATGCAGTGTCATGTGCTGGGCTGTGTGTGCGTGCACAAGCTTGTGAGCCTCACAGACTGATAGATGTGACCCCTTTGCTCTGTGCTCACAACAAAAGCTTACTGTCTCTCATCTTTGTCCCGTGAGTTTCTATCGTCAGCACGTGCAGTTTCTCTCCCTGTCATGACTCATGATCGAGTAGCTTACTGTAATTAGGCTGCGTGGTCTGCAGATACAGGGCACACAGATAAAAGCTCACAGAAGCAGTTAAACTGTAACAGCTGGAAGTGCACATTTAATGAAAGTGTAGCTGTGTCAAAATGTTCTGTTCTTGGACATGACACCAAGGTCTTAGTTAATCATCTCCCTGCAACTAAGTTTTTTCTTTCATCAACAACTTGTCTGTGTATTATTGTACTTTGCATATCAGTTTAGTGGAAGACTGTAGATGCAGTTTCATATGCTGTAGTAAGGTGTGTTTATTAGGTGGCATAAAGTCAAGCTGCTGTTCAGCACATAATTCTAGGAAAGGGCGGGCACTACCTGTACCGGTGGAAACACCGCGTCTGTCCCAACCTTGTTACAACCACATTTTAATCAGCACATTTATTTAAAATGTCACATCTACCTTTGATCACACTGCATTTGGCAGAGAAAGGGAGTTTGTGTGTGCATGATCTTGTGAACTTGTATTCAGTGTTACAATGTTGCATGACATTTTAAAGGAATACTTCACCTCTCAAATAACATTTGTATATCAGTGGCTCCCCGTTATGTTGACTTGTGAAGAAAACTTCTCGCATGCCTCCACAGTGAACGGAGAATCCAAAATTCTTGATGAGTCGAAGTCATAGGGATCTGCGTTTAACAACAGCAAAACTATATCAAAACAACGGTCTACAAACTGTCACACAACTTGTGCAGTTTAATCCAAGTCTCATTTATTCAGTCGTGTGGTCATTACTTCCCAAACAGGCAGGACCTTGATCTAGGCTCTTTCAAAACCAAACTCCATTGAAGAAAACAATGATTTTACCTTGCTAAACATGGGACCTGCTGGTCTACTGCTGCCTCGATTGGTTAGTCAGTTTATGTTATTGTGTGACTTTGATGTTTTTAAGGGTTAGTTTGGATTCACAAAAGTCACACAATAACAAACAAACTGACTGATTGAGGCAGTGGTGGAACAGCCACTCCCATTTTCTGCAAGGTAAAAATACTGTTTTTGTCAATGGAGTCTGGCTTTGAGGAGAGTATAAATAAATTTGACTTTAAGTTTTGTTTTCTGTCGGAAAGGACTGTCTGTTTAGGAAGTATAGAAGAGTATGACTGGATAAATGAGACTTAGATTATACTGCACAGGTTGTGTGAGTTTGTAAACCAATGTTTTGATATAGTTTTGCTGTTAAGTGCGGACCCCTAGGACTTCAATTCATCAAGATTGTCACTGTGTTTCGATTCTTCATTCTTCATGGAGGCATGCAAGAAAAACAAAGTTGTATTCAATGTAACATGGTCTGAGTAATAGATAAACAAATCATCATTTGGGTGTGAAGTATTCCTTTAATAAGCAGATTTTTATCTTTTCCTTCCCTGCTCTGCTATATCTGTCCTAACAGCTGAAGAATAAATTCATGAAGAAACTGCCCCGTGATGCAGAGGCATCAAACGTGCTGGTTGGAGAGGTAGACTTCCTCGATACTCCCTTTGTGGCGTTTGTCCGTCTGCAGCAGGCTGTCATGCTGGGGGCTCTGACTGAGGTCCCAGTGCCCACAAGGTAGAGCACACACCAGCCGCACCATTAACTGAAAAATTTCCCTACTGGTCATGGTATTTGGTCATGGCCTCAATAAAATCTGCCACTTTACTTTCTGACTTCCTTGAATGTACTCTAACATCACATTTTCTTGTGACTTAGATTTCTCTTTGTCCTGCTGGGCCCCAAAGGTAAAGCAAAGTCCTATCATGAAATCGGAAGAGCCATTGCCACCCTGATGTCAGATGAGGTACTTTTATTAGTATGCTAATTTGATGGTTGTCTGTTTACTTTCACTGTTATTTACATTCTGCTGTTGAGACTGTAGGTTTTGATACAAGGTTGCTGAACTTGTATTCAGGGATTAACTTGGGTGCCACGGGTCCCCTAAAATTCATGTTTTGTACGTTTTATGGCAACAATGATTGAGTTTTGTTTAACTGCTTTTGTTTCGATTTGCAAACCAACAGAGCTGATGGAGAAGACTAAATCAATCCTTACTGCTCTAATGCAAAGAGATCTCATCCTCTTTAAGCTCTGATTGGACTAATTAAGCTCTGATTGGTTGTGAACCTGTGATAATGGCATCTACAGAGCTCCTTTGGAAAGAGATTGCCTTTTCTCCTGACAGTGAAACACCCCATTAAGGTTTTAGAAGTTGCTAGAAAAGTAAGGAAACCGGTTCTTACCTTTCCATTCAGTCTACCGGTGGTAATGTACTTAGGCACAGCAGTGCTTTGAGCTAAATGCTAATGTCAGCATACTAACATGCTCACAATATCAATGTTGACATGATTTTTGGCAGGTATCTGTTTTATATTTACCATGTTAAAGGGACCGTTCACCCCAATATTATTTTTTTTTCTCTTAGCTGTAGTGCTTTTTATTCATCTAGATTATTTTTGTATGATTTGCTGAGTGTTGGAGATGTTGAGCATAGATATGTTTGCCTTCTCTCTAGTATAATGGATATATAATAAAGAAACAATGGAACTAGATGGCACTCAGCTCACTAGATGGCACTCACTAGTGCTAGAAGCGCTCAACAGTAATGTCTCTTTCCAGATATCATGACCCGATTACTCAAGATAATCCACAGACCTTGTTGTGTTTCATGTAGGGACTATTTTCTTTCCACTAAACTACACGCACCAATCGTATCACTGTGCAGAGGGAAGCGTGCATCTACTACTAGCTTACTCAGCACCACTGAACTAGCTTACATTACAGCTCAGCCAAGGAGGACACCATTAATGTTTATATCTTGTGCTGTCACGACCGCAAGCCTATCATCCATGCGTAGATGCTTCCTTTTGCATGGTGATACAGTTGGCAGGTGTGGTTCGGTAAAAGGAAGATAGTTCCTACATAAAGCTGCTCACGAAAAGGCCTGGGTTATCTTAAGCATGTCATGAAGAGACATTGATTTTGCAAATGTATTTTTTTGCGCTTTGAGCACCACAAGCCGAGTGCCATGTAGTTCCATTATGTTGAAGAGATGACGTCTTTATGCTGATATCGCTAATACTTGGTAACGTACACCAGAACAACCTAGATTGATGAATTGCACTGCAGGTAAGAGGGAAAATATGCATTTTTGATACTGGGGACAAACGGTCCCTTTCAACTAAGTTTACTGTGTTAGCATGCTACCACCAGCTAATTAGCTTACATACAAAGTACAGTTAAAGCAGATGGGAATAGCTTTAGTTGTGGGTCATAAACCAGGGTCTTGCACAAATTGAAATTTTGTCTTGGTGATGGCAATTCAGCCTGTGGGGAACATGTATGACGATCCATCAAATAGTTTTTTTGAGGCATTTCAATCAAAACCACAAACCTCACAGTACTAGAGTCAAGTGGGACTACACCTCCTGCAGTACTTGTCCTCTTGCCAAATCTCTCAGCTCTCTGGATATTGCAGTATTAATCATCACAGCAGTTTGCCTGCTCAGTCTTGTTGGCAGTGAACAACTTATAGCTTAATTGTTAAGCCGTGTGTTGAAGTTGAAGGAGGCCAATCTGTTTTTGTGATGGCAGAATAAATGCAATACAATGAGGCAAACAGTACATACAATACAGGCTTTTCCAACATTTTCAGTGTTTGTATCTCCTGAAATAACTCTCCTGTGTTGTTGGTTCACGACGTACTCAACCCTGAGAGCACCTTGCCTGCAAATTCCCACAGGCCTCATTTCTTCCCAGCATATCTCATATGTCAACACGGCAGGATAGGACATGTTTTTCCAGGATTTCCTCAAGTTAAACTTTACCCTCTATGCTCTCCCGCGCAACAAGCGGTGTCACAGGTTTATCAAATGTTTGTGTTTATGTGTCATCAGCCCTGTAGTGCTGTACCTGATATCCCTGTGGCCCAGGGGTGCACACAGATAATTACTCATTATTTATTTACATTGTAAAAGACTTTAGAAAATTCTTGGTTGTTGTCAATATTGTAGTGGTGATGATGTTTAGCATCATTTGCATTTCAATGACACACTGCACTCTGTATGTGTCATCAAAAGCGAGTAGGCAGTGTTCTTCAATGAGCCATTGTAATAACACATTCTGTGTTTTTTCTCTGTCTAATGTTGTTATATTATTGATTACTAATAGGTTGGTTATGTTTGTTTGCTTACAGGTGTTCCATGATATTGCCTATAAAGCGAAGGACAGGCAGGACCTGCTGGCTGGCATTGAGGAGTTCCTTGATGAGGTCATCGTCCTGCCCCCTGGAGAGTGGGATCCTGACATCAGGATAGAGCCACCCAAGTCCCTGCCCTCCTCCGACAAGAGGTTAGCTCGAACCCACACAACATAATCCAAATGAATTAAGTTACTGCACATAAATCTATTACAAATCTACGTATCTAATATGTAACATGAACATATATTTGAAACCATAAAGACATCTTCCCCTCCATCAGCCATCACCTCCATTCTTCTTTTCTTAAAGCAAGACTGTGAAACTTTTGCTGTGGAGTGGCTACAAATAAGAATTACTGGGAGAGTTTAAAGGTCCAGTGTGTAGGATTTAAGGGGATATATTGCTAAAAATGGATTCTAATATTCATAACTATGCTTTCATCAGTGTTTTCGTTAGTTAGAATGAACCATTCATATCAACACACGGAGTGGTCCTCTTCCACAGAGTCTGCCGTGTTGTTTGTACAGTAGCCCAGAATGGACAAACCAAACACTGGCTCTGAATAGGGCCATTTGCATTTTCACATCAGCCACCATAGTTCTCCTTTACATTGGCCACACAGGAGGAATTTCAGTTGGTTGCATCCAGCTGTTTAGGATTTAGCTGAAATGCTCTGACATAGCACAGGTGGAGAAATCACAAGGTTAGAGAATGGACTACGTGAAGTTTGCTAACATATGATGACATTAGCCACCATAAACTGCTGGTCATACCAGGCCAAGTACAGCTGTAGCAGTGTGTGCATTTTATTGCTAATGAATTAATCTTTTCATTTGTAAGAAAAGTGTTATTTCCTTTTAAAAGTTACATCCATCTTGTAAACTATATATTTAACAGCCTGTATACAACATTCATTTTCACAAAATACAAGTGTTTATTGTAAAAATGACTTAATTAGACCCCATATTTTTTGTTTTGGTGAACTGAAGGACAGCATGTTTGAAGGCATGTGAAACGTGACTGTTTGTCTTGTCTGTTAAAGGAAGAACATGTATGCCGGATTAGAGGCGCCACAGATGAACGGCGACACTCCGCATGATGCGGGACATGGAGGAGGAGGAGGACACGAGGTTGGAGAGGAACTTCAGTGGACCAAAAAGTAAGTCCGATTTTACTGTCTTAAATAAAATTGGTGCGGATACCATAAAGTAAATCATACTCACAGTGTAACCTTGTCATGATCTTCATACTAATAGTTGGCTTCATGCACCTTGTACATGAGGGCGTTATCATCCTGATTATAATCTTGATGACATGTGATTGTTATCAGTGAAGATATGCATCATAACGTGAAAAATCTGTTTGTTTGAGTCTTTTTATTTCTCCAGTAAGTTTTCAATGAGGAAATATTCCACACATGACTAAAAAATAATAATTCCTCACTATTCAGTAACTATGTTTTCCTTCATTTAGAACACATTTTTCTCTTTTTGAGAAAGAAAGAATCTTTTTCCCACCTTTTGTACATCATGCATCATTTCTGCAACTTAAGTAAGCAAAGTTATGAAACTGTGTTGCACCTACTTACTCGAATGGCTCTGTTTTCAAGGTTCTGTGGAGGTCTTGTCCTGGATATCAAGAGGAAGCTGCCATTTTTCGCCAGTGACTTCTACGATGCAATACATATCCAGTCTCTGTCAGCCATTTTGTTCATCTACCTGGGCACAGTCACCAATGCAATCACTTTTGGAGGCCTGCTTGGCGATGCTACAGAAAACATGCAGGTAACTCTCCTGCTTTTTATTGTAGTTTTGTCATTATATGTACAACAAGTGAGGTTTGTGTCTGCAGAGATATTGTGGTGCACATTTAAAGGGAAAGCTCCACACTGCTGTTGTATACAGCTGACTGCAGACAAAACAAGTGTCCCATTAACCTTGTACCAGCCAAGCTACGTTATGACTGCTGACAAAGTTTAACTTTGTGCTTAAAAGATGAACACTAACCTAAGTATGACCACTTGGAAAAAGCTGGACCTGAACACAACTTTTTGTCCCTAGTGTAGGTCAAGCTTGATCCCCCATTTCCCACAATACAACTCGATAGCATCTCCTCTTTGACCCTCCCTGACTCCAAAATGTTTGCTTAAAGGTTTCCTTAAAAACCCTTGAAACAGTCATACAAAAGTAATTCATCCTAATCATCCCTTATGACTAGAGCTGGATATTGTTTCAAATATCAGTACTCTTTATTGATACTGACACTTGAATTGGCAAGTAGCATAGCTATACTTTCAAACATTTGGTAGCTAAGCATGCTGGACTGCCAACTCTGTCAATACAACGTGCTTGACTTACCACAGACTCTATGGGATGTAGCTGCTGTTGCTGTGGGTGTGTGAGCTCCACGATGGGGGCAGTTGCTGAATGTCGGCCTGCACAAACACAGTGACAGGGCTTACTGTAAGCATCACACAACTGACATTACCCATGGTTATTAACAGGTTAACAGCAGAAATTGGCTGTTTTGGTGTAAGTTTGTTGTGACGGTTTAACAGCTAGTGTTTGATGTTAGCCGCTGCTGCTATACACGCTCATGCCAACCAATCTAATCCAATCCACTATATTTATATAGCACATTTTACAAACGGAGGTTTCCAAAGTGCTGCACAGAAACAGAAATAAAATACTAAAAACCAATACTAAAAAAAATTCTAAAAACAGTAATATAATCGAATAAGAGCAATAAATTAAAAACGATAAATAAAAACAAATAAAATCATTAAGAAAATCAATAAAATAAATTAAAGACAAAAGAAGACCACACAACTCTCATGCTACGTTAAAAGCCAGAGAATAAAAGTGAGTCTTAAGACGAAACAGTTTCAACTGTGGGGGCTATTTTAATCTCAGGGGGTAGGGAGTTCCACAGTTTAGGGCGACCACAGAGAAAGCTCGGTCGCCCCTGGTTTTAAGTCTGGTCTTAGGGACCACGAGCTGGAGCTGACCAGTGGACCTCAGTGATCTCGGGGGTGTGTAGATTTGAATGAGGTCCGAAATGTACGTAGGGGCCAGTCCATTCAAAGATTTAAAAACAAACAATAAAATTTTAAAATCAATCCTAAAACGAACAGGAAGCCAGTGCAGCGAGGCCAGAATGGGGGTTATGTGCTTGTGTTTCTTGCTTCCTGTTAAAAGACAAGCCGCAGAGTTCTGGACTAACTGTAAGTGCAATAGGGCATTTTGATTAATTCCTGCATAAAGAGCATTACAATCGTCTAAATGTGACGTGATAAAAGCATGCATCACACGCTCAAAATCATTAAACGATTAAACAGATTTAACCAGGTAGACGTTGAGCTGGCCATTCCCTGGCTGTGGAGATGGCATCGACAGAAAGTTTGTTGATCTAGCAGGGAGTCGGAACGGTCCAGGATCAGACCCCGGGACAAAAGAGATCGAATACAAGTATCGTTTTACTGGAGAAATTTTGATACTGCTTGGTACTGGGTTATATTGGTGGATGCATAAAGGTATTGGACACCTAGCCCTACTTAAAACCAAGCAGAAGTGTGTGGCACTGTTTTTATCTGTGGAGACCCTGCCCTTGCGAACATATCAGCTTTTCGGATACAACAAATATAACATTCCATCAGGTACCTTGCAGTGTACGTATAAGCACAGTAGGGAGGAGAGGCCAAGTATGGATGTTGTTTACAAACACTAATGACAATTCCTGCGTAGTATACCTTTAAAACAAATCCACGTTAACCCTGATGACATCATTATGGTTATTTTATCAAACTAGTAAAGCTTCCTCCAGAGCCACAGAAGACACTATTTAAGTATTTTAATAGAGAGTGGTACTCATGATGAGTGAACTAAACTACATGTGTAAAAAAGGTGGAGTGCCTCTTAAACGGTCATAAACACACAGTTAACACAGCATTAGGCAGCCTGTTGCATGTTGTTTCATTTTCCTGATTCTAACTGCTAAAGTAGGCAGTGTTTTGTAGAGGCGCAGTTCTGAGACTTCATGTTCACACAGTGTGAAACTAGATTAAAGAGCTGATAAGTTCTGGTACATTTGCAGTAGTTTCACATGTCAATTATGGCTATTGCATCACATGTCAGTACTAAACAAATGTGTTGTATTTCTCTAAATGCACTCCTATCCTCCTTTTTCCCCTCACATAGCACGCTTTTTTTCTAACGTAACCAACATAGAATATGGCTCACAAGAGCTGGGCACTGTATGTATACACTGAATGGCATGAGATTTGATCTGTTTTAAGATGACCTAGCTCTCCATGTTAAGTCACAAACTAACGACAAAAATATTTCACTTCAGCTGATAAGCCATGCTAATTTGGAGCTCAGAGGCTCATACTGCATCCATCTGTTGTACCTGCTGTTGACAGGGCTGCAATTGGAAGAGCTGTACAATTGTGCTATAATAGCATATGCTGCTGCAGCCATCTTGGTGCCTCTGATAGCTGACGGTATAGGGTTGTCCCTGGCTTTGGCCGCACCCTTCTGTCAAAGAGATGCATCCTAGCAATCCTGCAGAGCACCAGCCTCAAGGATTTGCCCAGGCTGTAAATAACCACAGATCCAGATTACTCAGCCACTGTAGCTTCGTCATGGCTGCGTTTCTAATGGCCCCTCCCTTAAACGCCACCACCTCTTCAATCCTCCTCTCCACTCTGTGCACAACAGAGGGAATCCCTGCCCTCAGCCAACCTCACTCAGCGCAGGTCTCAGAAGTAGAGCTAAGTTGTCAGTTGCTATCTATCCACTAGCATGCCATCTATCAACTGTATCTATACAGCATCAGGGTTATGAATTACACAGAGTCTAAAAGACTGAGACAGCTGGAAATGAAACAGGCCTGTCCTGATGGGCCAGCCTTGCAGCTGTGTGATGTGTACAGGGAAAACAAAACTTCCAGCTGAGTAAGCAGAATTATGGTATTGACGTTCCAAGGCTCAGAAAGAGTTGGAGAAGAAAAATGGAAAATTGTGCTTAATGCTGATAAAAGAATGTGTCTCTTGAACAATTTCTTTCCAAAATGGTTAACATGGAGTCGTGCTACAAATATGAATGTCCGATCTCATCTCTTTTTATATATTTTTTTAGGGCTAACATGTTCCATGAGCTGTGTGTAAAGTCTGTGTGTTTTTCCACATGTGTGCAGGGAGTGTTGGAAAGTTTCCTGGGTACGGCACTGACAGGAATAGTGTTTTGTCTGCTGTCCGGTCAACCCCTGACGATTCTCAGCAGCACAGGCCCGGTGCTTGTCTTTGAAAGACTCCTTTTCACCTTCAGCAAGTGAGTAGTTACTGATCAAACTAGGGCCATCATCACCTATTTAACATTGTGGTGGGGGGACCATTTTCAGCTTATACTGTCTACAACCCAACCCTCCATGGGGTGTGTGGGGGGTAATATCCCCCATCATTCAGCATTTTGAAACAGAAAGCTCGGATCAGGGGTTCTCAAAGTTTTGATGATTGTGAGGCATTTTAGGGAGCCAGCATATGATTGAGAGTCGCACAAGAAAAGTGACCACACTGACTCTACCATGACTTTTTTTTTTTATTATGACTTTTTATACCATTATGACATACATGACTATTTCTATGGCTTTTTTATGACATATGAAACTGTGATACTTTTAATTACATGATGTACTGTACTATGACTTCTTTCTGCATTTTTATGATATACTATTGATTTTTATGACACTTTTATGGCATACTAACAGTTACAAAAAGATTGCCAATAATATAGCCTGGTAACACTCATGGTGAATTCTAATTTTCTACTCTCTAATATGTTTGAAAAAAGTCAAACATTAGCTCCTGTTGGGGTACGGCAACACCACTTGGACAAACCACACGCAGATTATGATGATTCATGATTATGATTACTTGCTGATGATTATATTGGATGGCGGGGCGTGGTTGCCTCTCATAGCATAGCACATTTATTTATATTTTTTCATCATGTCAGGGAGGACAATTTAAACACTGGGGTGGTCCCCCAATATATACTACAATTACAGCCAAGGATCAAGCTCATTCCAGCACTTTAAAATGATGGAATATTAGCAAGGGCGAAATACAAATCAGAAGCAGCTGCAGTAGCCTGGCAGATATTTATAGGTTGCTGTCTATCTCCAAAGGACAGATGCTGTTTCTGTATATACTGGGATGCTGTCCTTGTGCCGCCTTTTTAAATGAAATAAAAAATCCAAGCATAAAGAATACAAATTGATAATTCACGTTTATAGTAGGCTGGCAACTTTTCCTTCAGGTTTGCTTGTTGTAAGAGTATCACACTGGAACTTTTTGTGCTTACTGTAAATCTGCTGGCAGTTAACAGCTGCCAGCAGATTGTTAATTTTCCATGTGTTTTTGCCGTCAACTTCCTGTCCCAATTCACTCGACGACCACACACACCCTGTTGTAAAACCAGATGTAGGAGACAGTGCCAACACAGGAGCTAATGTATTTTGTTGAAGGCATTTTATTACACTATCTATTGAATGTCTGTTAACTTGTTTATCTGTACAGTCCAACTATTTCATCTCTGAGAACAAGTAATTGTGCAGATTTAACATTTCACAATACCTTATGGGTGTTAAAGGTTGCTAAATGCTGACTTCTCCCTCCTACATCCACTGTACTCCCTTCCTCTCCCGGAGAGAGTCTTCTAGCATTACCAAACACCACGCTGATTATGTTCCATTATTAATAATTCACTCTCATTTAATTTTACACTGTGAGTGAAGAATGTTGTGGCGTCTGTGTCCGCCAAATGTTTCCATGCCTCCGGTCAGTGGTCGCTGACTCAGTGGCAGCTGTTAGCCTGTCTACAGCTGTTGGATATCACAGGTGCATTATTTCCATGTGGAGAAAAGCCTGCTGACAACTCAGGTTGCAAGTGTTTCACAGCCTCAAAATCAGTGTTTTATTTTTAAAAGCTTCATGGCATAAACAATATTTACAAACCTTTAAGAACACTTTAAGGAAGCCCACATTTCACAGAATTCAAGTTAGACAGAGGTGACTGAAAGTACAGTGAATTCCTAGCAGGATTTTGCTTTGAAATAAAATATGATGGTGTAAGGATACACTTGTACACAATGAACCACTCTCTCTGTCTCTAATGTGTCCCTCTCCTTAGAGACAACGAGTTAGACTACCTTGAGTTCCGGCTGTGGATCGGCCTGTGGTCGGGTATATTCTGTCTGCTGCTGGTCGCCACAGACGCCAGCTTCCTGGTGCAGTACTTCACACGCTTCACCGAGGAAGGCTTCTCTGCGCTCATCAGCTTCATCTTCATCTATGACGCTTTCAAGAAGATGATAAAGCTGGCCCATCACAACCCGATCAACTCAGACTACGATCCCAACCTCGTCACTCATTACGACTGCATCTGTATGCCAGGTGTGTAGTCGTAGAAAAATAGCTGTGGTGGCCATGTAAAGGTAGATTACAGCAGGGGTGTCACTGTATCTGGTAACATAGACAGTGTCTGATACCAACACACTGTTATCTTGAACCATCCTTTGCCAAAAAGTTCTCATTGTTCGGTGCCATCAGTATCAGCAGTGATACCAGACAGTGAAAGCTGAACAGTCTGATTTGGTTTTGCCCTGTTTGGCAGAGATGTCACTATTGTATGTTAAACAAAGCTTTCAACTTATTTTTGCCGTGTTTACAGTGGAGATAACAAATGATACTAGTGTGTGTCGGCCTGTAGATACCACTGTTTACCTTCTCAACAGCCCTATCAGTTTCAGTGCCGCGAGTGACTCGGCAGGATTGTTTGGGAGAGAGATGTTGACCCCGATTCAAATTGGCAAGTGTGACACTGCAAGTTATCTCATTTTGGTCAACATTGTGTCTCTTTACTAGGCAACTCATCAGACCCCCTTGATGTTTCTGCATGGGCAAACAGTACTGAAGTGGTATGTAGTGTCTTTGTTTAAATGACATTTAGCAGCATGGATTCAAAATTTCATAAGTGTTGCTTAATTTGACAACAGAGCTGTTTTTTTTCCCTGAATGTTGTTGCTTGTTGGTTAAAGGAACCTTTTTGTCCTCATCTCTCCAGCCAGCAAATGCCACCTGGGCATCTCTGACCAAGGATCAGTGTCTGAAGTACAAAGGGCGTCTGGTCGGAGAGAACTGTGGCTATGTGCCTGACATCACCCTGATGTCCCTCATTTTGTTCTTTGGGACCTACACCTGCTCCATGGCTCTGAAGAAGTTCAAGACAAGCCGTTTCTTCCCCACCACAGTGAGTGATAGTATCCATCTATGTATGTCTAACAGTGGGGTTTTTTCTATTCTGGCCCTGTGCCCAATGTTGGAAGCAGTGAGCATCTAGTGAAACTGTGACCAGTGACATTACAGATATTTGTGGTGTCACCAGAAAGTCAACAGTTTGGCAAAGAAAAGAAGAATTGGGCTCAAGCTCAGATTCATAAATTAATTTACACTGTCTTCAAATCAGTAACCTCACTTTTCTGATAAATATCCAAAATAAATGATTCAATTCAGGGTCATCCCTTTGTTCCTAGGGTCCTATGTTCCCAAGGGCCTAATGTTACTTGAGCCTTACGTTGCGTTTTGAGCATGAGATTGATAAGGGCTTTCTGCACAGTACAAATTGCAAAAAACTAGGGTGACACAATTAATCGAAATATCATAGAAATTGCAATGAAGCCATGTAAAATATACAGACAACAAGAGCTGCAATTTTTTGATAAAGGTAAATGTATCACAACATACCATTATAAATGAGGTATTGTGGTGCTACAGAGATGCCCACACTTGCATATCATATTCCAGACATAATGAAACATACTTGTTTGATACAGATCCCAGCAAAAATCACATAACCATTATTTTTTTTTTTTTTTCAGTGAGTATAAAATGCAAAAATGACCTTTCCCGCCAAAATTGACACTCATATTGCAATCACAATATCTATCAAAATCAGTGCAGTATGTCTTTTTCTTTTTTTTTTTCCTTTTTTTTTTGCATATTGTGCAGCCCCACAAAAGAAAAAAGTGCAGATCTGAATCTGTTCAGCCACTGTTGAGATAATGATGTCAAAAATCAAGTCATATTAAGAGGATATTGAACTGGGGAACATAGGATCATGGCACCATAGGTACACTCCCAACTAAGAGTCTAGAGCCATGTTAGAGATGTGAGGCTATACTTAAGCAAAGTGGTGCTTTGAGGTAAATGCTAACGTCTATATGCTAACATACTCACAATTACAATTCATGTTGATGTTAAGTGGGTATAATGTTCACCATGTTCCCATTCTTAGTTAGTATTTTAGCATATTAATATTTGCCAGCATATTTGTTAGCACAAAATGCAAAGTACAGCTGGGTAGATGGTGTCCATGGCAACCCATCCAATAATGTGGATGTGACATTGGGTAACAAAATGTACCATTGGTGTTTACTTATTATAAATGACATATATAGTCTAATGTAGTTCTTTGTAGTTCTTTGTCAAACACAAAGAACATGTCATTGTCTGGTTATGTCTGGTAGTTCCTACCGCCACAAGCCAAAAAGAAAACCCACTGTCAAACCTGCTGTCAATGTTTACCCCGTCTAGGTGAGGAAGCTCATCAGTGACTTTGCGATCATCTTGACCATTTTGGTCTTCTGCGGCGTGGACGCCTTTGTCGGTGTGGAAACTCCAAAGCTCATAGTGCCAAGTGAATTCAAGGTACAAACCACACTAGTCACAAACTAAGTTAGTCACTGTTTCATTTTGTGTTTGAAATCATTGCACTGAGTTAATTTTAGCTGAAAGACAACAGCCAGCCAGGTGCACTTTCCTCTCATTACACTGATAATGATCCATGTTTCTGCTACAAAGCCTCTAAGATTCTTTAAAATCCCAGCATAATGCTTTCTTTGTAGTTTGACCAGTAAGCGACACATGAAACTAAGTCACAGTCAGTCTTGCAGATTGCTCAAATGTTCCTCAGCTGGCGTAAAGACCGCCTTGGCACAGACGACGTGAATGATGAGGTAGAGGAGCAGGTAGCTGCATCGAATAACAGCTTGATTATAGGTGATGTGAGAACACAGACGGTCTTGTAGTTGCAGGTACAGAGCCAGCTTTGTCCGACCACAGAGTCTTAATTCACAGATTTCTGTCTTGCAATAATGCAGCAGTAATGTTAGACTCTGGTCATTGTTAATACTCTCTGAAAGTGTAATGGAGTAATCACTTCAAATTAGATATTTTTTCTGTTCTACTTGAGATGTTATCAATGTCTGAGAGATCTGGACTGTGTACACGCAGAAATAAGATGATACACTAGTCAGGTGTTTTTCATTTATTGGTGTCCAGGTTGCTTTAACAGCCTTGTTGTTCTTCGTTATTTAGCCCACAAGTCCACTGAGGGGCTGGTTTGTTCCTCCTTTTGGAGGCAACCCTTGGTGGGTGTACCTGGCTGCCGCTCTTCCTGCTCTGCTGGTCACCATTCTGATATTTATGGACCAGCAGATCACTGCTGTGATTGTCAACCGGAAAGAACACAAACTCAAGGTTGGTACAACACTTCAAGGCCTTATTCATTTTGAAAATGCTAGCATAAATGAACAAAGAACTTCTGAACTACTCAACATAAAAGACTATAGCCATATTTTAGAAATATCAAAGGCAAACTTCAATATTTTTCAACCCGGGTCATAGTTTCCCAAGTTGTTTTATCTAACTGACTAATGGGAGCAAAACATTTTTTCAGTGTGTCCAGTATTGAGCCAGAGCGCTGCAGCCAGCATTAGCAAAACAGGCTGCAGTGTCACCACTCAGAGCATGTTTGCACCGCTAATGTATTGTCGCTGACAGGCTCAGATTATTACATTTCAAGTCTGTCAACATTATGGAAAAGAACCAGACAGAGATAGACCTTGTTATTAAAGCGTAAGTTCCTTTTTGTTTACTCAGAAACAGCCCCGAAATCAACACCCCCAAACTCACTAGGCGCCATTTAAATAAGCAGCTTGTATAGAGCCAGTCGATTTTACATCTGACTGGTTGAATAATGGGTTTATTTCAACCAAACCAGAGTTGGTGATGGTTGGAACAGTTGAAAGACAAACCACATTTTTTTGTGAGTTTTGTGTAGTTTCTGTCGACTTTGAATGAAGTGTTTCACAATAAATTACTGTTTATTTAAATGGAGTCTGGTGGGTGTGACGACAGCGATTTTGGGGGCAGTTTCTGTTGAAACAGAGGTTGATCCCTGTAGGGATACTCACTATAATAAGTTGTCAGAAACTTCAAATGATAATCTGAGCTCGCCAGCGGCAAATACAAACACTTTTAGTACTTAAGGAATTTCACAGAGTGAGCATGCCCTGAGTGTTTACATTGCAGTCTGTTTTGCTGCTGCTGTCTGCAGCAGTCTTGCCCAATACTGGACCACTTTCAGAAACTGTTGTTCCCATTAGTCAGTTAAGCCCTATTCGCACGGGACCAGTATTACCAGGGGATCCTCATGTGATTTAGAAATAACCCCCCACGTCTGTGTTTTTTGTAGCACATTTGCCCAGGATAAGCAAAGTCTGTATTTTACTCAGATTTACTGACATTATCCCCTGGATGTGATGTGCACAGTCATGTGTAACTCCACTCTACACAACACAGAAACACCGTAGAGCACCTCTGGCTTTGATGACCTTGTTTTTCTTTTAAACGTAGAACAGAACCATTTCATCCACACATTGTCACATCTCATCCATCTCATCATCTTTCAAGATTTTGCTTCTCTGATGGAATTGAAGTTACTCTTTCTGTAAATGGGTCTCCATGCATCCTGCTCCCAAAATGCTGTCAAAATGCTCAATTATAATTGCCAACACAGCCTCAGTAATTCTAGCACGGGAAAGAAACGAAGCACAGGGAAAACAGAAGACTTAAATACCACCCCAAATTGCTGAGATGTTGATTCGCACACGACTAATACCATCACCTGACCTCTGTGTTTGGAGAAATATGGAAGGTAATTTGGGGGGGGGGGGGTGTTTACTTGACAGCTTGGCAGATTGGCATGGGATTAAGATCAGAGACAAATGTGCCAGAGGTCCCCAGGTAATACTAGTCCTGTGAGTATAGGGCTTTAGATACAAAAACATGAGAAAATAGGGTCGAGGTTGAAAAATACCAAACTTGTCCTTTAACTGTTAATGCATGCTCCATCTCTACCCTGTAACCTATGCATTGCTTCACTGTGAGAATCTCTCTTGTCTCTCTTTGCCCGTGTCTTCTCTCAGAAAGGGGCAGGGTACCACTTGGACCTGTTCTGGGTGGCTGTCCTGATGATTGTCTGCTCTTTCATGGGCCTGCCGTGGTACGTGGCTGCCACTGTCATCTCCATCGCCCACATTGACTCCCTGAAAATGGAGACCGAGACGTCGGCCCCTGGGGAGCAGCCTAAATTCCTGGGCGTCAGGTGAGAGAATGCAGCTGCTGGACACAGTGCTGACATCATTTAGGAATTAAATTGTTTCTAAAATGATGGTACAGAGTGAAAGTTTCTACTCCTCTCTTCATTTATTTTGGATTCCCAGGTGAAAATAAATCTCTTAGCAGGTGGCTAGAAGGCAGAGTTTTCAATACAATGGGCTGAATTGCTGTGTGTGTGTGAAATCCACCCTACAAAGAAAAATTCATGCATGTTTTTTCCCTAAAAAAATGAAAATGTGGGCAAGTAGACAAGCATTTCCTTCTGCTATCCTCCCATGATTAGTCTAACCATAAATGGTCAATGCAGAGCCTTTCCTTTGTATATAATGAAAACATGTGCACAAAGACAGAATCATCATCCAGTAATAACTAAAAGGGAAAAAATAAGCAATCAGGAAGGAGAGGGACTGAAGAACACAAAAAAGAGAGAAATCAGTCTTGGAAAGGAGAGAAAGGGAGTAAAAATCTATACAAAGCCACAGATAGACTTGCATCAGTATACTTAAGTGATAAAAGTGTGTTTTGGTTACTATGCCTGTTCTCCAAGTCTTTAAAGATTTTGTGCCATGGTATTATGTATTTGTTATAATGTGAATGTTTCCTTAATGTTAATTCTGAAATGAAAAATTCTTAACTTTTCTTTTGAAAGTGAAACTCCTTTTTTAAGATCAATTTTGTGCGTACACAGCTGATAGAAATTAAGACCTGAAAACCAAAGTTTTGGACATTTCTGTTACAAAGATAGTGTGTATGTTGTAGATGCAGTGTTATCTCCAGTGACTTTGGATTTGTCATAATGGAAACATCATATGAAATGTTTTTCATATATCTTGCCTTCCATGTTTGCCAGAGTTGTTCTTTTAGTTTTGTGTTTTTCCTCTTTTCCCCCTAATCCAGGGAACAAAGAGTCACTGGTATCTTTGTGTTCCTCCTGACGGGACTCTCTGTCTTCATGGCCCCTATCCTCAAGGTACTGTAGCGCTTCAGCTTCTTAACGCCTCCACAGAAACATGGATTACTGTCCACCTGTTTTAGGACAAACTCCTGTCACTCCTCTTAAATTTAAAATAATTTAAAATCTTGTATTCATCCGATTAGGAGCTCCCATAGTTGAAGTAATTCAATGTGAAATAAGCATGTTCATCAGGGCTTAAGCTCCAATTGCAGCTGAGTGCCTTCTCGAGTTTCCATTCCCACATTAAGCTGCCAAACAGCAAAGACAAAAGTGAAGTCAGTGCGAGGATATTGTTTGAGCTGGTACTCCCCCTTGTGGACATTTTTAATATTGTACTTCTGGTCCTGTCAATACATTTTCCTTTCCAAACTGGCTTGTGAGTTTGGGAAAGATGCAAAATGTTAAGTGTGAATGCTGTTTCAAATGTATTTCCATCTGCCATGCTTAATCCTCTTCATGTTTAAATATTAACTTAGTGGCAGATTTCTGATCGTACATGGATATGTTCCACTGCTGGCTGAGCAGGTAGTTGCCACACCTGTGTGCTCAGCCAAGTGACTGAACACACTGGTGTCTACTGAAATAACATTCTTACTAGCAAAGCTGCTTGCAGACTATTTTTAAACCAAGCAGTGATGCTAAAAATTAACACTGGCATTGCCTGTATGGAGAGAGCTCTAACATCTTTAGCAAACTTTTCATGTCTTTAGAATTTATTTAAGCTCAAGTGACTTTGTTACAGCTGGTCACATATCACATTAATAACGTTATTCATTGTCCTCTGTGTCCTTCAGTTCATTCCCATGCCTGTGCTCTATGGTGTGTTTCTCTACATGGGTGTGGCGTCGCTCAATGGTGTCCAGGTGAGTTAGTCTGACCTGTTAAGTGACATAACAAGTGTTGAACAAGATACTTGAAAAAGGGTAATACATTACATAATACTCATTGTAAAAGTAATTACATTACTTAAGTAATTACATGAACAGTACATTGAGGTTTAACAAGCAGCCAGCCAGTACTTACTCAGTCAGTGTTGCTTAGCCTCAGTGACAGCAGCACTCCTGTACACACACCCTTCAACTGTGGACAAAACCCACCTGAATGCATGCTTACTAATCAGTGCAAGTCAAGCTAATGCTGGCTAGCGAGCAGCTAAGAGACAACATATCACAACTTTTGAGTTTGTGGGAGGGGTATTTGTCCCTTTATGATAGAGGTTAAATGCCTCCCAACACTTTCAGCCCCTCTGCTGAGCTAACACGTCCCACAGGAGTCTGTCCTCTGAAGGCACAGATACAAAACTGATATTAACCCTCTGCTAAGGTGGCAACGTATTTTGACTCGTAAAATGTCAAAGTAACAAAGCATTACTGGGATTAGTTACTGAATTTCAAATTGTAATCCCTTACACTATATAATACAATATAACATTAAAACTGTCTGTAAAAGCGTCCCTACTCACTTCTAGTTGCAGCCATAAACTAAACTAAAGCATCTGTCTACAATATCTTGTAAATACTACACAGATATTGTTAACTGTCTGACTGCAGCATGTCCGTTCTCGTGACCGGACTGACCTGTTTGTTTGTTTGTTTTGTTGCTGTCAGTTCATGGACCGCTTGCAGCTGCTCCTGATGCCAGCCAAGCACCAGCCGGACCTGATCTACCTGCGGCACGTCCCCCAGAGACGCATCCACCTCTTCACCTTTATCCAGGCCTTGTGTTTGGCCCTCCTCTGGATTCTCAAGTCCACCGTGGCTGCCATCATCTTTCCTGTCATGGTGAGAAATGGCCGCAATCGCTGGTGTTGCTGACCACAATTAGACAGAGCTAGGCTTTATCTGGGCATGAGAGTTATTAAAACTTATTTCTCTGTCTGCAGATCTTGGCATTGGTTGCTGTTCGTAAGGCAATGGACTACGTGTTCTCACAGCATGACCTCAGCTACCTGGATGACGTCATCCCAGAGAAAGACAAGAAGAAGAAAGAGGATGAGAAGAAAAAGAAAAACAAGAAGAAAGGAAGCATTGACAGTGAAATTGAGTTTGTAAGTGAACCATTCTTTCAACCTAAACATTTAACTGGTCTGTATATCTGTTGTTGTCATGTGATTGTCTACATCCTCCGATAGATCCTCCGTATGTGTTAATGTTCTCCCTCCATCCTCCCACAGTCTGACTACCCCTACCATGACAATGTCCCCAGCATAAAAATCTCTATGGATATGATGGAGCAGGAGCCCATGTTGGGTGATAAATCTATGGATAGTGAGTACTAGCCAGGGCTTGCTTTGCCAAAGCTCTAAGGACTGCTCGAATTTTGCTTGTAAAGGCTTTGTGCCTTGTCATACTAGCCTTCCTGCATGCACTAACAAATTTCTTGAGCACCTTAAAAAATCAGTATGCTCTTCTGACTATAACACTGCCAGTTTTTTTTTTTTTTTTCACAGAGTTCTTAATATTATAACCAATAAAGTAGCTTTGCAGTGCTTGCTTTCTTTTCTTTTTACTCTTTTTCTACTGATCTATTTGAAATTTCAGAGTCTTTGTGAAGTACATTTTTAAAAGTGTTTTTTTTTTTTTTCCTGCAGGAGATGAATCCAAGACTTTCCTTAACCCGCATTCGTCGTGCTGAGCACTACTTTGAGTCTCCCACAGTGGCCGAGTGAGTGAGTACCAGCTGGCTTTCACGTGTCGCATATTTTCTCTGAAAGGAAATGCACAAGTGTGATTTATGAGTTCCTACTGCACCGCATTTATATCACTCTTTGTCTCTTTCTCTTTCAGTCTTGACAGAGGTTCATACACAAAAGGTTCGCCTCAAATTCGCATAGGCAGGAACTCTGAGGATAACACTTTCCTCTGGAGGAAGAACTCTGAAACAGATCTGTGAAGGAATTATTTAAAGATACAGAAGAACCAGCACAAACATCCTCTTTTGTAATATAGTACTGATTCGTAACAGTATTTTTTAAATATTTCTTGTGTAAGGATTTAAATCAGAACAGCTGGAAGTATTTGTCTTAAAACTGAAACACTTTGGTGGTACTGAATTTTAATAAGGGCTGACACGGGGTATGTTGGAGCTTCATCCACATGAGTTCTTGCAGAAAACAAAAGGGCTACTCAAGGTCATCTTAATGCAGTTTTTATGGGACATTAATATTTTAAGAATGTATATGCTCATAATTTATAAAAAAATGTCCAACTAAAGATGTTTAATCATAAAAGATGTCCAGGATACAGTAGATTTGTAGAATACAGATGGTGTTCCCCATAGTTTTTATTTTTATGTTTTATCTTCTCTTCCAAATAATACCAAACACAAACCAGCCTCTCTTCTGATAGTACTGTTTTTAATATTGTAATTTTTTATGTTCCTTATAGAATTAAAATCCCAACTACTGGAATCTTAAGATTAAAACATACTGTAGTGGAGGTACTGCATTTGAAGGCGTGTTAAGGCGATACACATGAGAAATCCCACGTAACTTATAGTGATCAAAAGGGCTACTAAAGGCCATCGGTGCACAATTATTTGCAGGTATTTATTTTATATTTACGGGCATATAAATTATTTAAAAAGCATCCATCCAAGGCTGCATATTCACAGAACACAACCAGAAGATCATGTAAGAATACCATGTTTGTTTCAGTATGGTAAGAAGTAAATGGTTTAACACCATACGGACTGGAACTTTTTTCCTTTTCTTCCTTCTTCCTTTTTCTATATTTATTATATTTAAACTCTCTGCAAATGAATTTGCTGTTTGAACATTAAGTATGGCTTTACCATTTAACTTCCCCATTTGTGCAAATTTGACGATATTCTTTCAGTGGTCTGTATCCACTCAGCTGTCTTTTCCCTGTTTAAGGGAGATGTAGATGTATTATACCTGTATGTAGCTCTACCTCTTATGTTTCTGTAGGTGCCAGGCATTATATATTCAGCACATCTGTTGTGCAAATTATTTTTTTTTTGATCAAACACTGATTTATTTTATTGTTTTTTTTCAACTGGCACTGCATAGGATCTCTGAATCTCTTCTTTGAGTTCCTTTTTGCTCTGTGACACTTAAGATATTGTATTTTTTTGTTTGTCAACGTGAAATAATTATGTATGAATTTGCAGTGTTTTAAAGGGTAAATCCACCAAATTAACATTTTTGTCCCAGAAGCAAAAAACATTTGAGATTTTTTTTTCCACCAGTTTCTCACTTTTTTTTTTTTTTTCTTTCAGTTTCCCCCCAAATTCAATACATGAAATGTGCTAAGGTTGGGGGGAAGGGATGGCCTGTAATGTTCTCCCACACTTGACTGTGAACTAAACCCTAAAAGCCTATTTGAATAATCCTTTTTAAAATGTGATCATATTTAAAAGCTGTTGTGATAAATGTGATTAATTTTCAATCTTTGAGGAAATTCTTGTTTGTTTTTTAATCATGTAATGTGTGTGTTTTTATAAAATGCAAATCAACCAACAATCACTGTGAGGCAATGCAACGTTGTGACTTCCAGTCCTGGAAGAACTACCGCTTTATAGTATACAGGGTAAAAAAATGTTTGAGCAACAGCTTCACTTTAAAATTCATATTCTTCTTTGACACTATTTTTAATGCATCATTATCTAAATTCCATTTAGTGACAGATTGACGTCTTAAATTTGAATCGTTAATCATTGTTCTGTGTTACACACTGTAACTTAAACTGATTAAGTTGATTTAGGATATTAATTCATATATGAATGTAATACATCTCAATCATTTGAAATGCATATAAGGACATGAACAATCAGCACTGCTTCTGATTTGTAGTGCAAAGAAGGGCTTTAATGAATGCTTTCACAATCACATCAATATGCTGTCAAGATGTGAAGCACAAGACTGAAGTTGCTTCCAGTCAATGCTTTGAACCAAAAATCAAAAACCACATTGTCTTCCACTTTGTTCTGTGATCTGTATATCTTGACTTTTTGACTCTCTGGTTCTGATTCTGCAATTAATGTCATATTTTTGATGTTAAACCAATTTTATACAAGCATCTTATGTGCTCAATAACCATAGATTACTCAGAAGGAAGCAGATGGTGGTGTTTTTTATGGAGTAGTGTTTTGAATGAGAGCAATAAAACAATCCAAATGATTCTTAAATACATTGTTGTGTTTTTCTTTAAATCATTCAAGTTTGGTCCAAGAGTTTGGACCATGCAGCTCCTACAGGATGGGTTTTCAAAAGACTAAGAGAACTTGAAACAGTGTTGAAGTCTGACGTGGACAGTATGATCAGCACTACATCACGGATGGATTACTGAACAGGCCTGCCGGGCACAGGCCCATAGGCCCTAAGTGTCAGGGCCCCCCCCCCCCCGGCCTTCACCTGCAAAATGTCACTCAAAGAGACATGTACTGACCTGGAAGAGACTCAAAATGACCACAAAGAGACACAAAACAACAACAGAGATGCAAAACAGCTGCAAAGGGACTCTCAGATATGTCAAAGGGGGCAAAACAACCACAAAGAGACAAAAAATGACTATAAGAAGAAACAAAACAACTACAAAGAGTCCAAATGAACCCAAAGACACATAAAATAACTACAAAGAGACACAAAGCAAATGCAGTGTGACTCAAAATGACCGCAAAGACACAAAGTAACTACAAAGAAAAGCAAAAAGACTACAAAGACTTAAAATGACCATAAAGAGACACATAACAACTATAAAGAGACATAAACAACAATGAAGAGACTTCATATGACTACAAAGAGACACATAACCACAGACAGATGCATAAGGGCTACAGAGAGATGCAAAATACCAAAAAGAACTGTAAGGTCTGTGTGTCTTGCTCCAGTGTAGCAGAGGTGGGACATTCTGCATGTCTGTGCCCAGGGGCCCACCGTATCATTATTTTCCCATGCACTACACACAGATGGTTTTATTCAAGCTTACATATCACTTCTGCTAACAACAAAGGTGATAGGAATATTGACTATCTGGTTGGGGAGATGCAGACACGTGGAGTGCGTGTGTGTTTTTTAAGTAGATGAATTGGGTTGAATTCAAGAGCTCAGAGATAAGCCGTGCTCAGTCTCACAGCAAAGATAAGAAAGGATGGCTGCATAGTTTCCACGATCACAGGACTTGGGCCGGCTGTAATGAAACTAATTGGCTCATTACTATGAGTCACTGTGTTCTTGTCATTGCCACGAGGAAAAAAAATGTGTAATAATTAACTCCTCTGGTGTGGGAGAGAACATCAATGGTTTTTTTCCCCTGACATTTGCTCAGGCTAATGCTCCTGGATATTATATGTGTTGCCCAAGTGACTGAATATGTGTGACGGTCAAAGCTCAGAAAGGGTTACCCGACTGGCTTGTCCTTAAAAACATCCTGAAACGTCTGCATCCATTCATCACATAACAGCTGAGGGCTCACACAAGCATCATAAATCCAACATCACATTCTGTTGAATACTGCAAATGTCATGTATCCACATTTTACCATGTAAACAAAACTAAATAGCAAATGCATAAGCAGCAGAAAATGCTTGAGCCCCCACATGGTGTTTAATCCCAAGATGTGTTATTTTTTGACTCAAGGGGGCAGTAGTGTCTCTTTTCAAAAAGGCACATGCACGTGTTATAATCAGGTTTTTCTGTTTGGGTTCATGTTTAAGACCATTTCTGCTCACAGCTGTTGCAACGGCATCAATTGTTACCGTATGTTCTGCTCAGTAGCAAGCCCGGTTCTAGGCAGGCATATATGAGGGGGCAGTCATAAATGTGAAGGGGGCATCATGCTCCAGCACATTTTTGCCATAGGTAGAGCTGACAAATAAAGGTCACTCACTCACTCACTCACTCGCAGAATGTGGGGTAGTTTATTAAGAGTGTTAGAGCTGTAGCTTCTTTCCCTACAGCTCTAACACTCTTAATTAACTGACAGGGCACCCTCTGGCTTTCCGCACTCACTGTACATCCCCTTCTCATGACATGGTCTCCAAGGTTCATAATAATGCCCTGTGATTGTCTGTCCAGATTCGGCTCATTGTGTCATTTCTCAGGCGAGGGGAGCCATTAGTGTTTTCCCTCTGGGTATTTTTTTTCTAAATAAAATGTCTACTTTGTTGCCAGCCAAGGCAATCATGGATGTCACAGTTAATAAAAGCAGTCTGTATTTTTGAGTTAATTGGCTGTCTGCCACTAGTTCTGCATTTTATGTTGGTGTGTGTGTGTGTAAATTAATAATTCTCTGCACTCTGGTGCAAGGGACATAATGTTAAAAGAAAAGTGTTGGAGGAGTGATGTTTGAAGACTTCTTGATGGTGGTCCACACTTTTCTGCCACACAGTGTGAATGCTATGTAATTATACTACCACTGCCATGAGTGAAAATATTGCCAATTGTATGCATGTGCAATCCAAATGAAGCAAAGCATCCACTGTGAAAAATATGTTACAATTAGCTCTCAGGGGGAGCTAATAAGATGAGGAGTGGGACTTTGGGAGACAATTTAATAATGAGGTAAACGGAGCAGAAAACCACGCTGCAAAAAATTCTCTTTTCATGACGCCGCTTGCAATTATTGTTCTATTTAAACTCTAAAGTCATGTTGTTAGAAAGTTTTAGTTAGTTAGTGTGTAGTGGCCTGCCTCCTTAATGGAGCCTCTTTTTCTCTGGAAAACAAAAATGAGGTGATTATTTTTTTCTGTGATTTTAACACACCTTTGGTGTTTTACCGTTCTGGTGTGTAAGCTAACAGTAATAATAGGTATACAGCAAAATTGTAGGGTTAAGCTGAATACTAGGATGAAACAAGTATCCAGTATGGATTATGTACTTTTTATGAGTAAGAGTATCATCCAATTAAAATGTGTCAATATCTGCACTTGTGATGAAGGAAAATCTTTTTGAGCCCAGACAGACCCTGAAACTGTAATTACATGGCTTGGCTGCTATGAAAACTGGCTGCAAAGCCCAGCAACCTTCCTTGGGGCCTGAACAACCCATACCCATTTCAGTCTTAAAATAACAACTTCCAGTGGGCTGGGGTTTATAAATGGCACATCTAATAGGGTGGAATTGATGTCTTCTACTACTGTCTGCTGCCCAAAATTTCAATAAAAAGATTAATTAAAAAAAAACAAAAAGAAAACAACTTCCTGTTAGCTCCCACCCATTTCCGGTTAACCCCATCCACGTTTGATTTAAAGAGCCCAGTCTCACTCTCGAAATCCAACACTTGGGCAGGGACTTGCGGCGCCAGAAACCAATGAAAAAGGCATCCGTTAACATTGGCATGATACGCAGCTGGTGGCAGTTAGCCTATAGTTTAATGGCGCTCAGCAGCGTCAGGGGGTAACGTGGTGGGACAATGACGAAAGTTAAGGCGACGAAAGTCCGAATGTGGTTGGCGGGAGGGGTGGTGGACGGACTCAACAAATACTGACCTTGACCCGAGAGAGCAGTGTTCGTGTCCTGTAAGATTCTAAAGCCAAACCCTGCTGTTTTTTTGTTTTTGTTGCCTAAACCCAATCATGTGTGTTTGTTGTTGAAGAAAAAAAAATTGCAGTGTTGTACCAACGTAAATTTCCCGTAAAAACGGAAGTGTATCTTGAACTTAACACAGTGTCCCAGTACGGCAACAACCAACGCACCTAGTGTACCTTGCACATCGTATGTATATGTGGAAAGTCTATGACCAAATCGTCAATATGTGACGAGGTCGGAGTGAGAATGTTTTGATTTAAATTCTGCCCATTCTAAGTACGGACACAGATAGAGGTAATTTAGTTGGTTGGACAGACAGCGATACAGCTAATGGTGTACTCGCTCATTCCTACACAATTGTTTCATTCCTTTATGCATTCTGGTGAGTTTCTATGCACTGATTTGTGGCTTTTCCGCATCATTTTATGAAGTACATGTCTTAAATAAAAGTCCTCTGCTATTTTGAGAGAAATGCACCGTCTAAATATTAAAGGTTACATTTCCATTGAGCCCCTGCTTAGGTCTACATCTATGCATCTATGCATGTTAAAGTAAATATGATGTCCAGATGTTATGATCTGCTTTTCTGACTTCTGATATAATCATATTGATGATTAGACAACAGTTTGATTTATCGTCTCATATTTCTGACTGATGAATAGGGCTATTGCTATTTTAGTCATACCTAACTTCGTAACCTATACTTTTCATTTTCCTGTCCGAAATGGACTCCTTTAAAAGAAAATTAGGGTCCCAGGTGAGGGATTCTCATGCTCACAATGGTCATTAATAAACCCCCACAGATACGGGGAGAACATGCAAACTCCACAAAGAAAGACCCCAGCTGGATGGCTGGTTCAATCTAACGACTATCCTGCTGTTAGGCAACACATTGCTGATAAAAACAGAGTGGCCCAGCATTCATCACATCTCCTGCAGAGGTCAGTCAGGTGAATTGTAATAATGAGTTTTGAATGACATATGGGACATCAACATTTTTTATCTGAGGGCACAGAGCCCTGTTAGAAAATGTGAATGGCTAATAGCCTTGGGGATGGAGAGGAAGAATGGGATTATTTAATCCTTTGATAGACGAAGGACATTCTTATTTATTTTTAGTAACATTTAAATAATTTCAGATCATTTACTCTCCCTTAATTCCACATTACACAGAAAGGAATTCAGCAAGCTATCACTGTGAATGCAGAATGGACAATTTGTTGTTGATGATGAAAACTACACAACAGCCTTGCAATTAATACTACAAAACAGAAAAAGATTATTTGTATATAAATTACTCACCCGACGTTTTGCTGAATTCACGCAGAAAACTTTCTTCCCCTAACATGCCTCCACAGTGAATGAAGAATCCCAAAGTTAAGCAGAGTAAGTAATAAGCTATTAAGCAGAGTTTAATTGCAGGCACTTATCCAGGTGCACTCATCCATGCATCAGACTTCTTTTTTTCTTTTCTTTTTTATATATATAGCAAAAATGCATGTGTTTGGGAAGTACTGAGCTGACTGAATAAATTGACTTGGATTATACAGCACAAGCTGTGTGGCAGTTTGTTCACAGATGTTTGGATGTAGTTTTGCTGTTGTTTAACATGGCCCCCAATTACTCCAATTCATCAAGAATTTTCCCAGTTTTTGTATTCTCTGTTTACCATGGAGGCGTTTAATAAATACAAAGGTCTCTTCACAAATTCAGTGTAACACTGTTAAGCAACTGATAAGCAAATTATCATTTTGTGGTTGAAGTGTCCCTTTAACATACATTTGTCAGAGAAATGGAAGAGCCAGCTAAATGGACGATTGACCATGATCTTAGCGTATTTATAACCATATTTTAGCAGTGTTTTGTGCTCCTTAGCACATTTTAGCATGTAAACAGGGTAAACCAAGACTAGTGAACATGCAGGTTAGCATTATATTTGCTATAAACATCAGCTAGTGTTGTTATAGTGAGCATGTTAGCATGCTGATGTTAGCATTTAGCTTATACAGCCTGATGTAGCTGCAGACTCTTGTTCAGCATTGTTGTGGCTTCATTTTATATTATTTTGCCTGCAACAGTACCATCTTAGTAAGGTCTCCCCTGCAAAAGATATTTTCAATTTCTAAAGGACTGACCTGGACAAATAAGGGTTTAATGACCGCCCAGGTATAACAGTCTCCCTTTCCTGCCTTACTGTTTTCATAAGGACAATCATGGCAGAATAAACTCACTGATTTAACACTCTCTAATGAGATGAAATGAAAAAAATATGTAACTTGCTGGAAATTGTTAATTCCTTTTTAATTAATGACTTTGTTGATTTTTTATATTCTTTGTATGTGTGTGTGCATGAAAGAACATTTGGTATTAGTATTATCTGACAACATTTGGGCCCAATTAATTGACCAAACAATAAGCCGAAAAATAAAAAATGCAAAGATGGGAAAAGTTGAGCATAGGAGAATTTTTTGATGAGAGCCTCCTATTACTCCTATTACACAGTCACACACACAGTCACACACACACACACACACACACACACACACACATGAGTCTCTGCCTTCACAATTTGTCAACTGCTTTCTGTTTATTGCTTGGAAAGGAGCTTTAGTCTCGTGCAGCCACACCTATCTCCACAGCACTGTGTCAGCGTTAAAGAAAAGTGTGAAATCACAGATTTTCTTTCTGTTATGGGGGGAAAAAAGCTGTTTTATTCTTGCTTCTTTAAACCAATTACAGTCATCTTGGACAGGATGCGGCAACAGTGCTCTTTCAAAGTAGTGTCGGGGTGAACTTGTTTTAGTGGAACATTTGCACATAAGAAAGCGAGCACCATCATTAAAGCTATAGTGTGTAACTTCTGTCGCCTCCCAGCGGATAATGCGTTATTACAACTAATAAGCCGGCGGCACTTCCATGTACACAGAGTAACACTCGCCACACACCGTACACAGAGTAACACTTGCCTTTGTGGTAGGATCCACTTCTGAACCGTGTCTCGGCCGCTTCTCCGCCATGTTGCTTTCTCTTTCTACCTGCGCTCTACCTCTTGCTATGACACTCTCCGCTCTTCCTCCCCCTCCCTCCTTGTTGTGAGGAAACATTTCCTGTGCGCCAGCGTGGGAATGTCGCCGGTCTACACGCATACTAAAAATGATATATATTGAAAAATACCGCGAGATGTTAGGAGCCGATCGGCTTAATCAGCATTGTGTCATCTCCTCGAGTAGTGGCTTGGGTGAAACGGACATTTACGGACCTGTAGAAGTTACGCACTATAGCTTTAAGTGGCCTCACTAAGGCCCCACAAATATCACCGTGTGATTCAACTTTTAGTGATAAAAAAGACACACCTAACTGGATAGTTGTCGCCCTAGAGGTGAAGCCTGACTATACTTTAGCTCAGGAGGAGCTCACTGTTAAAAGCAGGCCCCCAGCAAGTGAGCTAATGTTTCGTAGTGGCCAAACAGTAGCACTGCAATGTCATGTGATGTCCTGCGGCCCAAAAAGACATTTTCCCATTGATTTACATTGTGAAAAAGATGTCTGTAAATCAGTGGATACATTTTATTTGGTCCAACAACATTTAAGAGCCGTAAGATTAAATAATCATATTCCCATTCAAGTTAGCAGAGGGCTAAACTGGAAGTCAGCCATTCGGCTGGCAATAGTTAGCCGCTCAGCTGGTGTAAGCCTCTAGCATGCTTGCTCTACGGGCTGCACAGTGTGGAAGAAGTAGCCGATAATACCCAGACCATCCAGGTAATTTTATATGTAGCAGTTAAACCATTTTGGTGTCTGGTAAACTTTCAAAGGAATGAATGGGGCCCCACGTTCAAAGCTGTATCCAGGTCTCTTAATACATCCATGGTTAAAACACTTCCATTTGCTGACTGTATGTGACTCTAGCAGAACATTATTACAGTGATGTAACAGAGGCTCATGTGAAATGAAATTAATCAGTACATTACTAAAGTCGCTGTCACTGCCGCATGCTGCTGCTAGGGGTAAAAAAGATGTGGCAAATCAACTCCGACTGGCTGTGTCAGGAAACAAATCAACGCCGGGCGTGAGAGTCCCGCGAGATGCAGTCTGGGCATTTCTGATGTGCATTCACAAGTTGTTTTATTTGTTGTAGATCTTTACAACATTTCACTGAAAGAACAAAGCAGGCATGCCTTACTGCATGATCCAAATCTTCGTCAAAATCTTTGTGTATACAGTAAGTTGTTATCTCAGAGGTTGTTTTATCCCGTTGGAAAGGTGATTTGGAAATGATAACGTGCAGATAACAGAAGAAAGGAAGAATGCCGGTCGAAATCAGTGGCCCAATGGCAAGCTTATAGCTGCAGTCTACATCTGATGAGTCACACTAATCAGCTGTTGACCCTTCACTAAATCTCACTCCAGAAAACCCATCATCTCTCTATTTTTACCATTTAAGCTAATTTTCTGTCCCACATGCCATTAATCATGAATTATGTTTACAATATTTTGTGTATTTTTTGCAAGTGCTGCAGCCTACATTTCTGATATTACTTCAGCCAACATGTACCTTATACCAAATTAAAATACTGCACTGTGATGAAGTCATACAGAGCTGCAGAAACTTCTGTGCACCACTCAGACTTGAGAGAAGAGTTGTAAAAGGTGAGACCTGATCAGTGTGGGGTGAACACTGAGGAGGAGGACTGACAATCTGACGGTTGATCCACGATGAGCAATGACATTCCCCCACACCTACTTGCCCGATGAATGCTGAAGAAAACAGGTGTCTTCAGATGTCCACCATCTGCCCCTCAGTGACAAGGAGTCAGTGTACAGTACATAATGCATATGATATCTATGTAACATTCATGTCACAGAACACCTCCGCATATGTATTGCTCCCAGCACCTGCACCGCCCCTCACATGAATGAATCTTATTTTCTCCCTGCCATCTATAAGCACTACAGCAGTCTCTGCCCAGCAGGCGGACTGAGCAGATGCACAGGGTCTCACATAGGGATGAGAGCGCACAGCTTTATGCTCCAACTGGAAATAGCATCTGAAAGGACAGAAGAAAGGAATATACTGTTTCCTATAAGGTAAGAAAATAAGTGTCTCGTATAAAATTATTTGGCAAACTTCAGAAATTGTTAATGTATTATAATAATCTCCCTCTGGAATATTTTTCTCTGTCCTTCACATCACCCAGACTTATTATTTATGCATACACTACTAGATCTACTTTCGTTAGTCAGCTGTGAAGATAATAAGGCTACATGACTGTACATTGATTTAATAGAAAAATAAAGACATTTCCAGTAAGTGAGGTACTGTAAAGACTGGTATGAACAAAATACCCACCAGACATGACTTTTAAAAGTATAATAAGTACAATAATTTATCTTAGAGCACATTTTCTATTGTGTTACAGTGGTCTCCTTGGTCCTGGATGTATTTTATTGCATTTGGGGAATTAGCTCCAACATCTTCTCAGTCATCCGTGTAATTGTTACAAGAGTTTCTCATCTAATCCACAGAGGGTTTGAATCTCAGATGTTTGCTAGACTTAGATTATATTATTCATTTCAGAAAATAGTTCCTACATGAAACTGCTCACAACAAGGTCTGTGGATTATCTCGAGTAACCAGGTCATGATTTCTGTAAAGAGACATTGCTGTTGAGTTTTTTCTGCACGGTTTTATAGGTCACAATATTTTTTGGTGCACGCCATTTTCTACTTTTGTCTGCATGCACACTTTTAGTATGATCCTACACACTGTTTTATAAATGAGAACCCAGGTCATGAGTTCTAGAAAGAGACATTGCTGTTGATTTTTTCAAATGTATTTGTTGGTGCTTTGAGCATCACAAAGTGTGGTGTGCCATCTAGTCCCATTGTACTGGAGAGAAGGCAGACATCTCTACAACTGATATTTCCAACACTCTGCAACTCACACCAAAACAATCTAGACTGATAAATAGCAAAACAGGTAAGAGGAAAAATGTGTATTTTTGATTTTGGGCTGGACTGTCCCTTTAAATACGCAATCAAGTGTGAAAATGAAATTAGATTACATGATGGAGAAATTACTTATTAAATAGTAATTATTAATTCATCATATTAACTACATCAATTCAACATTCATCACTGAGTTGCCCTGGCCTATCGGTTTATAACAGTGAAAAAATGTTCACACAGTGATTGGACAGTCTTTTAGATACACAGTAGATGTTGAGCTTCAAGACGTGAACACATCATATGAAAAAATAAAACACAAGTTTATTCGATTTAATTCAAGTCATCCTTCTGCAAAGAGCACAAGCTCAATCTTGTGGAAAATGCTCCATCCATCAAGGTGTGTAAAATCTACCAATCACATATATGTCACAAATAGTTTGAGATCAATTATAACCTCATTTCATCCCAGAATACTAGACGGGATGATTGATGCAACCAATCTGCATGTTACCAGCCACGCTTTGCCACTTCTCTCAGAACAGATTGGTGATTTTGCTCAGCATTATATTGGGGGTATGTGAGAGAGCATACACATGACTAGTCAATCCACCCACAATAATCAAAAACCAAAGGAGCTGGCTTATTGATTTTGTTTTTTGTAATTGATTCCTTCCTCTGCTCCACATGATTACACTCCTACTGGGAAGGAGTATGTTTTAATGTGTTCTTTTACAATTGGATGGTTTTGTTGACAGAGGATATCGGATATATAACCATTAACAAATGCACTTACGTACTGAGTACACAGTGTAATAGTTTACCCATCATTATACCACTGCCTGTCTTTATGTCTCTGTCTCTATTACACCCAGATATCACCATGACCCAGAACCTAGATCTTAACACCAGCTGGGTGGGGGGACCGAACCCATCTAATTCCTCAAGATTGCAGGAAAACCCTGTGACCCACCAGAACATCACTTATGTTGACTTCTACCTCCACAAGCCCTCTGTGGCTGCAATCTTCACCGTCTCCTACCTGTTCATATTCCTGGTGTGTATGGTGGGCAACGGCGTGGTGTGTTTCATCGTGCTGCGCAGCAAGAACATGCGTACGGTCACCAACCTGTTTATTCTCAACCTCGCCATCAGTGACCTGCTGGTTGGCATCTTCTGCATGCCAACCACGCTGGTGGACAACATCATAACAGGTCTTTTTTTTGTAGTTCCAGTTCTCTCTCTTTAATGATATGCCAACGCTGGGTTATAATATGAAAATATTATACTCAACTTTCTCTAAAGTGCAGGAAATCAAGTCTAATTGTTTTTAGCCATTAGGAGCAAGAAGTCATATCGAAAAGTCGATATGTGACAAGATTGGAGTGAGAATGTGCTGGGCATACTTACAAGTTCTGATAATCTCAAATGAACAGTACCTACTTCTATGATTTCTGAAGCCTAAATTCAATCGCCAGAAGTAAAATGCTAACGGTAAAAAGCTAGTATTCAGTGTGTTGATGCTGCATAGTCTCAATTAGCCACTAGTTAGCAACCGCCTTTTTTAAGGCACACAAAACCTTCAAAAATTTAAAGTAGGGTACTTACTGATGTATTTTATGTCATAGAACAAAATGTGAAAGTCTCTTAAGCTTGACTTAATGAGAGACCTTATTTCTAACCAAAAAACAACAACACAAAATCCATTGACTTCAAGACGAGGCAACCAAGAGTTATAAAATGCTGCCTCATTTCGGGGTCATTCCTGCATATTTGCATCATCACTGTAGCTGAAATATTTTTGTAACACAGAATAGTGGCACTTTCTACTGTGAAGAATGCCCAAAAAATCTTTTAAACACAACTGGACCTGTTCCAGCAGGATAATGATCCGACATTGTGGAGAAATTTACAACACCAGCAACAGTTTACATGTTTACCTGATGCTAGCTTGTAGCTTCACGTAGCAATGTAGGCTACATAATGTAGCATGCCTGGTGCAGATGACCATATAAAGAAATCCGCCACACTATGATCAGAGGTGTAGTGGTGGTTGATGAGGTGGGTGCACTACTAGTTAGATGAGTAGGTTACTGAGGAGGAAGTTAGTATACTCTCCCATATATTATGAGGGCTATTTGGCTGATAGGTGGGTATACGGTAAATGGCCAGAAAAAGAAGTGGTTATATCCCGCATACCTGCATATACTGACTATGACATCATACTGGGAAAAAATTGAAAAACTGGAAGTGTTGAGAACAGAAGGACACCTGTGGTTTTTTTCACTGATACATTCCCTTCAAATTAGTCATGCAGTCTGCTTTCTTTTCTTTTCTTTTCTTGTCTTCTGTTCTCTTTTTTCTCTTTTCCACAGGATGGCCATTTGGTAGCATAGTGTGTAAGCTAAGCGGTATGGTTCAAGGGATTTCCGTGTCAGCATCTGTCTTTACTCTAGTGGCAATAGCTGTTGACAGGTGAGGGTTGCAATAGTATTACTGGTTATCATATGCTCATAAAAGACTTCTTTTCCTTTATGCATTTCCTCCAATCCCCTTTGTGTCAGGTTCCGCTGCATTGTCTACCCTTTCAAGCAGAAGCTGACCATCGCCACCTCAAAGCTAATTATCGTCATTATATGGGTCCTAGCTGTGTCCATTATGTGTCCCTCTGGGGTCATGCTCCAAGTCACAAAGGAGCAGAGAGTGCGAATTGTCCTTGGTAGCAACAACACTCGCCCCTTCTACTGGTGCAGGGAAAATTGGCCCAATCAGGAAATGAGGAAAATCTATACCACCGTCCTGTTTGCCAACATCTACCTCGCTCCTCTCAGCCTTATCGTCATCATGTATGCCCGCATTGGCTTCACCCTCTCCAAGACAGCTATTCTTCAGGTGAGGGGCAGTGGAAGTATGTCGGAACAGGGTGGAGGCAACAGCAAATCTAGCATGGAGGGTCGTCACACAATTTTGAAGAAAAAGAATCGGGTGATAATGATGCTGCTGGTTGTGGCTCTGCTCTTCATCTTATCCTGGCTCCCTCTGTGGACGCTGATGATGCTGAGCGACTACGCCAGCCTGACAGAACACCAATATCGTGTTATTAACATTTACGTGTATCCCTTAGCTCACTGGTTGGCCTTCTTCAACAGCAGCGTCAACCCAATCATCTATGGGTTCTTCAACGAGAATTTTCGTAGAGGCTTTCAAGCTGCTTTCAAATTCCAGCTGTGCTCTGAGAACAATGGGCACCAGAAGACCTATTCGTACCGAATCCGAGGGAATGCTGTACTCCCGGTCCAGCCTGCTGTCCTCAGTAGATCAGGCTCAAGAGCCAGTTCAGTGTTAAGGAAGAATGGGAAGTGCTCATGTCAGGAAGGAGGGAGCTTGGCTGCTAAAAGTCATATCAAAGAACAGGACTTGATCATGGAGGACCTGGAAATGGTGTCTCAGATTTAGACAGAATGAGACACTGCATGAACACTTCCAGAGGACCTGAGGCTTCTGGTAGATTATGTATTGCATTTCTAAGACAATGAAAAACAGGCATCAGAAATACATGAATGTACTATATGTGTATATTTGCTCCAAGTGAATGTCAGCCTATTCTCATCCCCAGGTTGCCAAATACCAATGCTTTGTCATGTTCCACAGTGTGTGATATTGACGCCAAAGGCACCCATTAGCATCTTGATGAGACGCATAAGGCTTTTAGCGATCTCTGTAAACACATCTGCGGCAATGCTTGATGCTGAAGGCAACTGATGTAGTATAAGGAGTGAGAAAGTTCACGTTATCTGGGAGTGGATGGGTCACACAAAAACATGACTTTCACCCAGGAGAGTGCAGTTTGTGTTGCCCACTGATGTCACTCGTGTTACGTTATGTGACAAAGCATCTGTATTTAACGACTTGGAAAAGAGAATGGGAGATGTATATACAACTAATTTGAAAAAGCAAATACAGGGATATGCCTGTATTGATGGGATCTAATTGCCAAAGATTTTTCATATTTCCAAACTTTATTTTGCACCATATCAATGAATTTAGTTTACTTTTAAATAAAGTCTCTACTGATTGAAATAGACTTTAAACCTGAACATATATATTATTTTACATATGTATTTTCTACAGCCCTGTCTCCTAAAAATTATGTTTATTTACAAATAACTTGAAACAGCAAATGTGTTTTTGAAGGAAACAAGTGAATTACATTTTCTATTAGCATAATGAGGAAATATTGCGAATTACGTACTTGCCAAGTCACAAAAATGTTGATACAGTTCAGCACTATCCAGTAACCACAGCATTATTTTTTAATTACCCCTTTTTTGATTAACATTTTACCATAATCACAGTCTAAAATAGCACCAGTAGGACAAGTGGTATAACTGTTTACAGTGCAGCCAAACAAAGTCACATTAAAGCAGTTGGTTTTGGTGGCATTCCAGGCAAAAACCACGCACTATAAAGTTGGTTACATTGCTGAAGAGTTGGCAGTGCAAACCTGTTGCTTTGCTGTTTTGTAGTTGTATTTTTGATGAACCTTACCATGTTGATTGTTTATATTGTGTGTTTGTTGTGCACATATTGTAAACCTATCAAACTTTGTCAACTCTCTCTGCAAACTCTCTGAGCAGGTGATGTAATACCCATAAGATTTTTCCGAATGGCACCGTGGTGCAGTTCAATTAGGCTTTTATTCATAAGGGCACTGAGCATTACCCTTACCCCTGATAGTTTTTAATGTTTCAGGAAGAATGAAGGCCTATCTAGACATCTTGGACGATTGATGATACTGCGTTTAGAATAGCACATCTCTCAAGGGTGAAGTACAAGGTAGTGTGATGAGATATTGTGTCAACTTCCTCCAGTCAAAGTGCATGTTCTAATGCCTGAGTTGACGGCTGTGACAAGCAGTAACAGGGGAACAGGATTGCAGGCTCCGTTGGAAAGCCTCCTGTTCTCTGCTTGCTCATGGGGTGATTTGAAATTTGAACACTTAAAACTCTACCATGTCAAAGAGTAGAAATTAACATTTACTAGCACACTAGTAACTAATAGATAAGCATTAGGATTCTGGAAAAGAAGAAGCATGTGGAGTCTCACCTGAAAGCACAGCAGATAAATTGAGATGAGACTTACTAAGCCAACAGGAAGCACAAATGCATAATATAATGCTTGATAGGCATTCAGAACCATTTGACCATGACATCTGTGCTTAACTACACATTACGTGTTTATATCACCATCAGAAAACCTTCAGGGCTTAACCAACAATAAACGTCCTCATTACAGTATGTTCTGTATGGTATACTTGCATAATGATAGTATTCTTTTGTCATTGCCACAGAGGGTTACAGCTGTGTCAAGACAGCACTGTTGTAAAAATGATGTAATTTTCTTGATTATAAGCTGTGGACTCTTTTTCCACACATAAGTACATTTTAATCCTCATAATTAGCTCAGGATGTTATTTAACAGTGCTGATACTGATACTGGAGCAGGATAACATGTACAGTTAAGAATCATGATTGTAAAATGTTAAATTTGCTGGAAATTCTTGTATTAACTTATTCTCATCATTATTATAAAATCCAGTTTTTGTCACTATTAGTACTTAAATAATTGTCATTTTTAACTTTTTGTAGTCAGTATTTGGCAAGCTGCAGTATGTGATGTGTTTGTACCAAAATCTTTAAGGTATCTTATGGAGTTTTTTTGACCACTAGTGATGATACAGAGGAATGTATTTTATGTGAGTCCCTCCTTTGTAGTTGTGTCTAAATGCTAACCCCAGATTTGGAGAACTTGAGTGTGATTTCATATTCCATGTTTCAAGTTACAATTTCAACCCAAACCACGATCTGTCCCTAACCCCAACCAAGACCTTTACCATGGCAACACCATAAAACAGTGAGACAGGGGCGTCGGTACCACTAAGCCACCGATGCCCCTGTCTCACTGTTTTATGGTGATTTTTATGGTGGTTTTATAGAGCAGGCGCCCCATGTACAGGGCTGTTGCCGCGGTGGCCTGGGCTCGGGTTCGGCCTGTGGCCCTTTGCTGCGTGTCATCCCCTCTCTCTCTCCCCCTTTCGCACTTGGCTGTCCTGTCCATTGAAGGCAAAAAATGCCCCAAGAAATATCTTTAAAAAAAAAAAAAAAAACAGTGAGACAAGAGAAATCTAATGCAGCCTGCAAGAGATTTTGACAAATATAGTGTTATCATCTAGCCACAACCCTCTTTTGTTTGTGTGTGACATTGTTTTTCAAATGTCTGTTTGAGTACCACCAGCCAAGTTCCATCTAGTTCCATTATTTTCAAGAGAAGGCAGACATCTCTACGGCAGATATATTTAACACTCGGCAACTCACACCAAAACAATCTGGACTGAAAAATAGCACTACAGGTAAGGGAGAAAATATGTATTTTTGGATTGCGAGTGAACTGTCTCCTTAAAGCGTTAAATAATGTGACAAATAATAATAATGATGATGATTCATAAAGTCTTTGCTTTCTTTAAAAACCTGCTACTAAGTAGTTCTATGTGATGAAGTGCTTGTGTCAGTGATTTTATTCCCTAAAATTGATTCCTTAAAGGCCTGGGTCACTTATAACAAACCTTGTGTAATCACAGTCTCAGAAACACACTTGAACAAATACTATTCCTGATAATGCCATCGAAATTGAAAATTATGTTTTGTACAGAGCAGACAGGGGTTCTAGAGGAGGAGTGGCAACATATGTCTCATCAAACCTATGCTCTGAGCTTGTCATACCAAATGAGAAGCCTATGGACATTCAAAGTCCATAGGCTTCTCATTTGGTATGACAAGCTCTTTTCATTAGAGTTACTTTTCAGGAAAATAAAAAAATAATTTTAGGAAATATTTACAGACCTCAGATGCTCCTGTTGAATCTACACAAAGCATTTTGTCTACCATTAACTCCATAGATCGCTTAAATTAATGCATCATTCTGGGTGACTTTAATAAGAATTGGCTCGACCGTTCATCCTCTAAGGATCGGAACCTTATTAACAGTGCTAATTTCACTCAACTTATAAAAGAGCCTACCAGAGTTGACCCCTTTCATTTGACTAGGTCACTTCTAGACTGGATTTTAGTCACCCATCCCAATTGTATCCAAAAATCTGGGGTACTGTCTGACTGTTTCAGTGATCACTCCATTATTTTCTGTGTCTGGAAGATCAAATTGCCTCGCATTCCCCCAAAATACATCGGCAGCTTAAAAATTTGAACACCTTTTCATTCAGGATTTGAATTACATTAATTGGAACAGGCTTCAGCTAATTCCATCTATTGAAGATGCCTGGAATTTTTTTTACACCGAGCTGTTAACGTTATTGCCCGGCATGCCCCTTGGATAACCATTAAGGTTAAAGGGAGGCATTTACCATGGATCAATGGTGACCTCATACATCTTTTTAAACAGAGGGATAAGGCTTGGTCAAAGTATCATATCACAAAAGATCCTGCTGATTGGCTTATATATAAACATTTAAGAAACATATGCAAAACCAAAATAAGAAATGCCAAATCAAATTATTATAGGGACTGTCTGAATAATGATTTCAACAACCCGACACAATTTTGGAATAGAATTAATAGTCTATTTAATAAAGCTAACTCAAACACAAATCACATCAGAGTTCATAATAATTTAACTAATGATCCCTCTACAATTGCTGATGCCTTTGCCCAGCACTTTTCTTCTGTCTGTAGCTCCCAATTTTCTGATCTTCCCTATTCTGATGTTCCCCTTTTTAATCCTAAATGCGGCAGCTCCTTTTCCTTCCAAAGGATTCGTCCTGTCAGTGTGGAAAAGGTGATCCGCGAATTAACTTCAGGTAATGCTGTTGGCCTAGATGGTCTAGAGCTTAGGTTTATAAAGATTGCACCTCATGTTTTATCATATCCCCTTGCCATGTTATTCAATTTATCTTTATCTACATGTGAATTCCCACCAAGCTGGAAGTGTGCCAGAATCATCCCACTGCATAAAGGTGGTGATCCTCATGACGTCAACAATTACAGACCCATCTCTATTATTAATAGTACAGTTATGGTATTTGAAAAGCTTATCTTCAACCAACTATCACAGTACCTCAATGAGACTCATATATTATCTACATTTCAATCCGGATTTAGACCTAACTTTTCCACATCCACTGTACTTTTGAAATTTGCCAATGACATTTTCTCTTCCTTTGATAACAGCATGTTAATGGGTGCAATATTTATAGATCTTTCTAAGGCTTTTGACATGGTTGATCACTATATCCTTCTTGACAAACTCTATGCAATAGGTCTCTCAAGACAAACCCCACTTTGGTTTAATTCCTACCTCCATCTTAGACGTCAATGTGTCTCCTATCAGGGCAGTCAGTCAGGTTCTTTGATTGTGGAGAAAGGAGTTCCGCAAGGTTCTTCCTTGGGGCCATTGCTGTTCTCTATATTTATTAATTACCTGTCTAATAGCTGCACTGACTGCAATATTCAATTATATGCCAATGACACAGTCATATATTCCTCAAACTTGCACATCTCTCAGATTCAGCATACACTCCAGGCGAACTTTGATTCTGTGCAAAAATGGTTTCATTTTAACAAATTATCTCTGAACAAGAAGAAGACATGTTGTATGCTGTTTGCCATAAGACCAAATTCCCTGTCTACCTATTGAATGCTTGGATGGGACACAACTTGAAACTGTGGAGAAATTTAAATATCTGGGTCTCTGGCTCGATCCCCAACTCTCTTTCAAATCCCATGTCAGTTCTGTTACTCAGAGAGTAGACTGCAGCCTGAGAATACTATACCGGTCAATCAGCTGTTTTACTTTTCAGGTCAGGAAAAGAATAATTTCACAGTTAATATTACCCAATATAATATTCTAGATTATGCAGACATTATCTACCAGAACACCTCAGATACAACTCTTCACCCACTTTATGTCACTTATAATAATCTTTGCAGATTTATCTTGAGGTGTCCCTGTAGAACCCACCATTGTTTCATGTATAAGTCACTTAATTGGTTAACAATTGAACATAGAAGATATTCTCACTGGCTGCAGTTTATTTTCAAATGCATTCATTTCAATTATCCTGATTACCTAAAACAATTCCTAGTCCCACATACCTCATCATATTCTGATTCTGGCGTGGGGAGCTTCTTTCTGTGTCTGTATGGATGTAACTGTTGTGTTGTCTTGTGTTGTATTCATTGTTTATTTGTGTTAAGAACCCCCTCGAAAACGAGTTGGTGCAACTCAAGGGTTTTATCCTTCTCTTTCTAATAAAGGTAGAATAAAGGTGGGACTCATGTTACTTGTAGTTTCTTTTTTGTATGCGTGTCAATGCCTCCCTTGATAACATTGCATTAGTGAGGATACTTCACCATGTTCCTCCCAAAAACTCATTCTTCAAGTCTTACATTTGAGTCGGTTATAAGAATGCTCTTAATGACACTATTGACAGCGGCCAAATAACCAGCCTCAGGGATAGAAAGAAAAGGAGATTACCTCACTGATAGAGCATGAAGTGCGCAGTGTATTTAATATATACTGGATTGATTTTTCTGATTATTTTGATGAAAGTGGCTGTTTTTTTGGTTTGGTTCTTGGCCAATCTGCACATAGATTTCACTGAGCAGGTTTATTGATCAGTTACTACAAGAAAGATGTAAAGAAATATGGAAAATATTCATCTGTATGACTGCACTCGTGTGTGAACCTGTCTGTCTTAATATACATGGATACAAAAATGTATATTTCAGCCACCCCCTTTTGGCTTATTACATACTTTGATATTTGTATTTGAAAAATATGGATAAATAAAGTCTACTGCCAGTGTTCTCTGCTGCTTGTTTGCAAAGTTGTTAGTGATCATTATTGTTACATCACAGTGGTAAGGCTGCAGACAACAAGGGCAGGTTCTGTGAGAGACAATGTTAGATATTTACAGGAATTATAATGATTTCGCTAAAGATCCAAAAATTTACTGTGTTACATTTTAGCCTTCATTATGAAAACATGACTTCTTGAAGTTTTGATGACCGATGAGTGCCGATTTCACAGAGCCAGCATATGATTTAGATGTGCACAGGAAAAGTGCACACATGAAGCAATTTTTTTTTTCCATCTCACTTCTACATTAAACTGCTGAGTTGTTGTTGATTTAGCACAAGCAGGGATAATACAATGTAATTACCATGACACTCATGATGTGCCACTAGTTGCCATGCAACCAGTAGCCCTCTACAAGTTGTCATGCCTGATCTGACAGATGCTTGTTAGGGGGGGTCTCGGTTTGACACAGTAGCCGAGTAGTGTATTAAATTTAAAGGTGTTGGACCGCCGATGATTAAAATACAATGCATGCATTTCATGTCATGTTCAGGAGCTGTACAAAATGTTTCTGAAGGCTGCCATTAGCTCAGGGGTTTAGTCTCCTCTGTATTAAAAGAATGAGGCATGCTACATTCTGTGTTTATTATTGTCAACAAATCCCATGAAAAGACAGAAGCCAACAATGTGTTAGCTCGACTCTCAAGACTTTGTCACCATGTCTGTGGCTCTCAGACTGTGTAAAAATAATGGATGTAGCCACCATGATGTCGCTTAATGGTTTGTTGACTGCTATTTCAAGGCCATAAGTTTTCACCATCATTTTTGGAGCCATATTTGGATGAGCCATATTTGGATGAGGCTCTGGTGACATCTGACAGACAACATGTCACTCAAAGCTTCTCTGCCCTTCATTGTGCATAAACTTAAGCCTTAATAAAATATAAACAGGTGAGTTTTATAAAAAAAAAAAAACTAAAAAAAAAAAAAAACGTACAGTTGTGATTAATGGTGAAATTAGCTAGAGAGACTGAAAGCGTTTTTTTTGTTGTTTTTATTTGTTCACCGTGAAGTTGTGCATATTTACATGGTGGTCTATGGGATTTGACCACAGACTGTATAAATAATGGACGTAGCTACTGTGACGTAACCTATTGGTTTGTGGACTCCCATTTTGAACCCTTTTGGCCATCACCATCTTCATTTTTGAAGCCAGAAGTGACCATATTTGAACGAAAGGCTGGAGTTGTGGAGGAGCACGGAGCGGTAGATCTGACTAACAGACTGTAGCAACGCCTCGCAGACAGCCTTTCATTCAAATGGCCCCGCCCTTAAATATGCATAACTTTGGAGCTTAATAAAATGTAAATGTTTGAGTTATATAAAAATTCAACCCCTGTGCAGTTGCCATGAATGTTGAAATTTGCTATAGAGCCCAAAAGTATTTTTGTGCAAGGCTGTTACATTTTTATTTCTGTCGTGAAACTGGACATTTTAACATGGGGGTCTATAAGGATTGATTCACTCTTGGAGCCAGCTGCAAGTGGCCATTTGATGAACTGCAGTTTTTGGCACTTCCATGTTGGTGTAATTTTATAGCTCCAGAAGGTGACCACATTGGTTCCAAATGAAGATGTACCTTTTAAAAAATACCATAAATAAATTCACTTAGTCTTTTAAAAAATGTAATTTCCTAAAACACTGTGCTGACAGTAAAAAGGTAATGTGCCACATTCACCTGGGACTGTGCTTGTTGTTTGGGCTTCAAAGATAATTCATGTAAGATGTGTAGCCTACACAACAAGACGATAAGCCTGAGTGCACTACCACACAAACCCACAACCCCCACCGTCAACATAACAGACATATTGTTCAATAGCTTCAATGAACTGGCCACTTTAGGTTGAATAATTACCGTAAAGCTTCCACTGAAGACAATCTTTAACCCTTTAGTCAATTTGAAGTGAAGAGTCTGACTGTTGTACTTTGACACAAACAATAGGTTTTTCTTTTTAGAATGAGGCTAAAATGAGACGCAAAATTATTTGTATTGCTGAAAACAAGACATCCCATATGGACTTTTTTTTTTTTTAAGATTTTTTTTTGGGCTTTTGCCTTTAATGAACAGGACAGAGTGAAATGGGGTAAGAGAGAGAGCGACACGCAGCAAATGGTTGCAAGCCAGAGTCGAGCCTGCGACCGCTGCATCGAGGCATCGCCTCTGTACATGGGGCTCTGGCACTATCCACTATGCTACCGACACCCCATCCCATATGGACTTTTATACCTAAAATTAATTCAACCTAGAATCAATAATGTCTCAGGTCCTTGTATCACTGGGTTTAAAAAACAGTTGGAAATCATAAGCCAAATGAAAACACTTGGATTATATGCTCAAAGGGATCAAAGGGATAAACATACAATGTGTTGGGTTTGGAACATTATTACTGTATCTCATACAGACGAAATAATCATCATGTTTTTTTTACACAGAACAAACTACTTTGATAAACATGCAATTCTAAACAAGCAGCTGTTAAACTGAGATTTTCTCTTTCACTCGTTTTCTTATTTCAAACGTGTTTCATAAATTTAAACTTTAACCAAATTATAGTGAGGTAGAGACATTCTGTGGAGAAACCCTCCGATAAAAGGGTTGAAAAAACACATCTCTGTCTCATTCTGATATATTACTCAATCTCTCTTTCAGTTTTCTCCTCTCACTTTCATCATCTTGTGTAGACATATTTTTGGGTTTAGGTTTATTACTTCTCTTATTCCTGCTCTGTTGCCATAGTTATATTTCTCAGAGGAGTATGTTTTGTCATTTTTGGGAGATGTCACAACCTGGCCTAAGGCTGCACAGAGGATTGGAGACCACAAAAGGCAAGTAAAAATATGTTTATGTTACATAACTAAAAGGGAAATTAAGACTAACAGTGTTGCTTTCCTTAAGGAAAACTATGGTGAAAACGACCTTTTCTCCATGACAAAAACGAAACAATGAAGAGCAAAAAATAGATCTTGATAACAAAAACTACGACAAAATCAATGTTTTATTTTTGATAACGACATTAGATATTACAAAAATGTTAGTGGTGGGCTATCAGACATTGTAAGCCGAGAACGGCCGTGCTTGCAGTTATTTTTAAATGCGGCATGAGCGGCAGGCTGGTAAACACCAGTAAATCATCTGCACCAGGATGTTTCGCTAGCCAGCAAAAACATTCACACCAGAGCAGCGCCAGCCATTGGTGCGAGTTGTGAGCTGTAATTCAGCAGTAAATAATTAGCCATGAGTGTCTGGCTGTAAATGGTTGATTTGTGGATTTGTGGAGTTTGTTAGTTGCAGCCGGTTGCAGCAGTGGCTGTTAGCGGTTAGCTCCACTTGTTAGCCACTGAATAGCAGTGGGGCAAGAAGCCACCAGCCTCCAGACTTCACAGTTGATCCCTGCAGGATTCCAAACCCAGACTGAGGTAGGAGGCTCAGTTATCCGTGAGTGTAACTGTGCTGTAAGTAAACAGTCTGAACGCAGCAGAGTTTTTTCTGACAGAGATGAATGTTTAGTTTTAATCACCAACTCTGTGAGAGGACATGAGTTTAAACCTCATGACTAACGTTGCAGACTCAGAAAGAATTCAGTCTTTATTAAGTTATTTTCTGCTTCTTAACAGTTGAAACATAGAAAACATAATGACTAAAAGTTGACTAGAATGTTTTGAATTTTTATCGACTAAAACTAGACTTAAACTATGTAGGATAAAAATGACTAAAATGTGACTAAAATTAATAAGCATTATCATCTCAAAACTAAGACTAAGACTAAATCTAAAATAGCTTTCAAAATTAACATTGCAGACAAACTAAATACAACAAAACCAAACAGGTTCGAAGTGAGGGGAGCCAGACCAGATGAGCTGAATCTCCAAGATGACCCGACTCCGCCCACCAGGCTCATGAAAGGAGAGGCCCAACCCAGTCACCTCATGGTGGCTACAGGAACAGTCAACAGGTCACCAAACTTATCAAACTAATTTCTGCAGAACAACTTTAATCTAGACAGAAGTGGTGGACAGACCAACTGCCCCCTTGTGTGGCTATAAGTAAGCTATGCTCATTTATAAAAACCCGTTTTAAATAGTAGATATGGCTCTTTACATAATTGACCTATGGCTAAGTCCCGCCCTCAAATGCGATGTGCCAATCACAGTGCGTATAGCCATTCCCATACACTCTCTGCCTGGACGTTCATTGAAATGCATTACAGAAAGTCAGTTTCGTTTGGTTTTATGAGCTTTTCGGAGATTTGAAGTTTAAAAATGGTCAAACGGTGTGCATGGGGTACATGCAACTCCGACACAAGGTATCCTGAGAGGCTGGGCGACATGGTGTATTTTTTTTACACTTTCTTAAACCATATCTCAACCGAGAAAAGTGTCTCCTTTGGATAAAGTTGTGTGGTAACGGTAGATCACAACATAAACTCAACGTGAATAAGATTAACAATGATGTCTACATCTGTTCTAAGGTAAGTCAACATTGTGTTTGAGGCAACATATTGTCACTTTGCTGGAAAGAAATATAAAGTTATCTTTAACATCTCTAGCTAACGTTAGCTCCTAGCTGCGTTGTTCATCATGTCACCTTGTTTGCTGGGAGTTCATTAGACTATTTTGTTCTAGGTTGTACTTTGGTGATCGTACATCATTGTTAACTGTTGTCCAAAGGACTCTAGGTAAGCTAACGTTAACTTCTGGAGCTTAGCTTCATTAATTTATCTGTAATCGCAGAGATAGCAAAGGTTGGCAAACGTTATGCTGAATGATTCAGTGTAAATACTGTAGCACCAAAAAGGCTGTTATCCTCATACTCTGAGCCAAAAACCTTAAATTCAGTGGCACTTTAACTTGTTGTCTTTGATGGCGATGGCAACGAGATGTGGTTCACAAGCGTACAATGTGACCTGTAAATTTTGGCTTGTAATTTAAGCTTTACAATTAAATGATGAATATATCCATCCAATGTGTAGTTTAGGCCCTTTTGGTTACTTCTCAATGACATCTGATCGTTATGTCTCCAAAACAATGACATCTGATCGTTATGTCTCCAAAAATCATCAATTGCCTCCTGCAAAATGCCGTGTACTGTAACACCTGCCATAGCGCCCAGTCAATGAATGTTGATAGTTTGTCCGAGTGAGTGGAGGGGGGCGTGGCTTAGCCATAGGTCAATTGTTTTTTCCGTTTACATTGGTTTTGTTGAGGTGGCCTATGTGACCCCTCCCCATCTGCCTTGTTTGACAAATTACTTTACTTTCTTTTACTTTATATACGTTAAAAAAATATCAAAACATTCTTGAATGCAGGTACTATGGTTGGTCTGGTTCCCTTTGGTTAAAGGTCGCACTATAACAAGACATGTTTTACACCAAATATTTTTTACCAAATTGCACATTATTCATTGAAAAACATTCTTCAAAATCATTCAGCCAACCATCATTTTTTAGATCCTGTCCCTCAAGCAACCATTGGGTTCCATTCATTGTACTGTGCTTCAACAATATACTCACATAGTTACAGTGTTGCTAGCAGGCAACCCTCATGTTGGTACACTGAAGGACGCTCTGACCTTCAGACTTGTGAGTCGGCTTTCAGAAAGCACTGCAATAATGAAACTCTATACTGGGTGTTTTTGTGTCTAGAAACATTAATATGATACATATGAGCAAATGTAACAACATCTCTGGTTTGCAGAAATGAACTATGCCAGCATCTTCTTCTGGCGTCTGGGATTGAGAGGCCTGCTCAGAGTGGGCTGTCACGCAAGCAAGATTTGTTGAGGCCTTTATCGTGTTTTTGCAGCCATAGTGCACCCATACGGTGGAGATTTGATGCTGACAGTACAAAGACATACCTGCCCTCCAGCTGGGCTAAATAGACTTGAATGTCAGAGGACTAACATGGGATCAGAGAGGGGCTTGTCTACTGGAAAGTTTAATGAAGAGCAAGCAGAAATATGTGCGTCTTCCTCTGAGGGTGAAGTCCTGCAGCACCAGCAGCTCTGTGATCATGGGACAGGTGGACAGAGAAGTTACTTTGAAGTAAACATACTTGCACTGAGGATGATGAACACTGGTAATACATATCTATCTAGACTGTTTGTTCAATGATAGGTTGACCTTAGCTGAGGCCTTTTTTAAAACAAGAGATTGTTTTATGTACACTGAACAAAAATATAAACGCAACACTTTTGTTTTTGCTCCCATTTTTCATGAGCTGAGCTCAAAGATCTAAAACATTTTCTATACACACAAAAGACCATTTCTCACAAATATTGTTCACAAATCTGTCTAAATCTGTGTTAGTGAGCACTTCTCCTTTGCCGAGATAATCCATCCCACCTCACAGGTGTGGCATATCAAGATGCTGATTAGACAGCATGATTATTGCACAGGTGTGCCTTAGGCTGGCCACAATAAAAGGCCACTCTGAAATGTGCAGTTTTGCTTTATTGGGGGGGTCAGGGGGGGTCAGAAAACCAGTCAGTATCTGGTGTGACCACCATTTGCCTCACGCAGTGCAACACATCTCCTTCGCATAGAGTTGATCAGGTTGTTGATTGTGGCCTGTGGAATGTTGGTCCACTCCTCTTCAATGGCTGTGCGAAGTTGCTGGATATTGGCAGGAACTGGAACACGCTGTCGTATACGCCGATCCAGAGCATCCCAAACATGCTCAATGGGTGACATGTCCGGTGAGTATGCTGGCCATGCAAGAACTGGGATGTTTTCAGCTTCCAGGAATTGTGTACAGATCCTTGCAACATGGGGCCGTGCATTATCATGCTGCAACATGAGGTGATGGTCGTGGATGAATGGCACAACAATGGGCCTCAGGATCTCGTCACGGTATCTCTGTGCATTCAAAATGCCATCAATAAAATGCACCTGTGTTCGTTGTCCATAACATACGCCTGCCCATACCATAACCCCACCGCCACCATGGGCCACTCGATCCACAACGTTGACATCAGCAAACCGCTCACCCACACGACGCCACACACGCTGTCTGCCATCTGCCCTGAACAGTGAAAACCGGGATTCATCCGTGAAGAGAACACCTCTCCAACGTGCCAGACGCCATCGAATGTGAGCATTTGCCCACTCAAGTCGGTTACGACGACGAACTGCAGTCAGGTCGAGACCCCGATGAGGACGACGAGCATGCAGATGAGCTTCCCTGAGACGGTTTCTGACAGTTTGTGCAGAAATTCTTTGGTTATGCAAACCGATTGTTGCAGCAGCTGTCCGGGTGGCTGGTCTCAGACGATCTTGGAGGTGAACATGCTGGATGTGGAGGTCCTGGGCTGGTGTGGTTGCACGTGGTCTGAGGTTGTGAGGCCGGTTGGATGTACTGCCAAATTGTCTGAAACGCCTTTGGAGACGGCTTATGGTAGAGAAATGAACATTCACATAACAACAACAACATCACACACAACACATTTCTCCTCAGGGGGATTAATAAAGTAAATAAACTTAAACTTAAACTTAAACTTAAACTTAATTCAATTCACGGGCAACAGCTCTGGTGGGCATTCCTGTAGTCAGCATGCCAATTGCACGCTCCCTCAAAACTTGCGACATCTGTGGCATTGTGCTGTGTGATAAAACTGAACATTTCAGAGTAGCCTTTTATTGTGGCCAGCCTAAGGCACACCTGTGCAATATTCATGCTGTCTAATCAGCATCTTGATATGCCACACCTGTGAGGTGGGATGGATTATCTCAGCAAAGGAGAAGTGCTCACTAACACAGATTTAGACAGATTTGTGAACAATATTTGAGGGAAATGGTCTTTTGTGTGTATAGAAAATGTTTTAGATCTTTGAGTTCAGCTCATGAAAAATGGGAGCAAAAACAAAAGTGTTGCGTTTATATTTTTGTTCAGTGTATTTAGACTATCAGAGTGTTAAGTATGCTACATTATTATGTCATTTTAGGGGACATGTAAATTTGTATTATACAGTTAAATTGCTTTGAAACAATGCCTGGGGTGAGCTTTGAGATGGGGACATGTAACTCTTATATAATTCCTATTTTAACTGAACAATAAGAATAAATATGCATTGTCAGTATACAGGAGTAAATATTACTGCAAACATTAGCTGAGTCTACTGATTAGAGGATGTGATTTTAAGCTCATGATAACTGTTCGGATTTTATGTGTAGACTTGACCAAAACCAAACCAAAAACAGTGCAATATTCGACTGCATTTCATTTCATCTTGTTTAATGTCATTTCGTGTCATCTCTTCTCAACACATTCCCAGCTAGTTAAAAGCAGCAATTTCATCATTGGCCCTATGTGCAAAGGAGGCAGTCAGGTGACATAGTCTGTGTGGGGATGAAGTCCAGGTGGATGGATGGGTCACACAAATACAGGACTTTGATCCAGGAGGACACTGTTCGTGTCCTGTGTGAAAGTATGAAAGTTGACTTGTGTAGTGCACTCGTTACAGTGCATCGTGTACTGTATTTAATTCAAGTTAGGTTACGTACCAAGTTGCCCTCATTCCCATGTCATCAAATACAAGCACCCTTTAACATCTGTATCAGACGCACAGTAGTCTCCTAGGTGAAACCATAAAACATGGCTAATGTGAAATGTTGCGGTTAGGTTAAGGCAACAGAAAAACTTGGTCAGGTTAAGAACAACGATAATATGGTTAGTATGTTTATTAAGGGGTTACAGTTAGACATAATATGATGTAAATATGTGACATGAGATGACATAACTATGTGATATACGAACATGGCTTAACATAACATTATGCTAAAAATAAGTCAACACTGACTTTTGGTTTCACACAGGACACAAACAGTGGTCTTCTGGGTGAAAATCCTGTGTCCCTAAGCAGACTTTTTCACTCTTTATAGCAGTTACTCTGAGTGTCTAATATTGCCGCGATGGGTTTACACTGGAGTTAGTTGAAAGCCTGGTGTGTTTCATACAGATCCTAAAGAGATCCTTGTGTATCGGGCACTGTGTATCTGGATTTTCAGGTTAGCTGTCACCAAGATTTAAATCAGTTACATTTTATTCATAAAGCCCAATATCACAAATTACAATTTACCTGGAAGGCCTTATAGCATACAACATCCCCCTGTTTTTAGACCCTCACAGCGGACAAGGAAAAACTCACCCCCCCCAAAGAAAGGATGAGTTTATAGGTCCACTGTATGTACTCAGTGAAGCAGAGAATAGCAACACTGGCAGAGGATACACAGTAATTGAATTATTGACTTTTACATTCCGGTCATTATTCCTCAAGGTGCTGTCTCCGATAATGTTGTACTCCTAATTGTTGTATGTGTACTGTAACCTATGACTGTAAGAAGACAGCTGATGTGTTTTATTGTTTAATAAACCAAAATGTCAGCACTGAGAGAAATATGTGTCACCTACTTCAGAAAGGCAGAAATAAATGTGAAAGGTCATACAAATAATGAAAAACTCCAAATGACCCATGCTAGTCTGGCAAATAAAGCATAAAAACATAGATAAATGTTGGTGTAGACATTCTCCTACCAAGAGTGACACCAAAAGAGCAATGAGGTCAGATGTGATCAACAGTTATTATTACAGTTGATTAGCCAAGGCCACGATAAACTATCTATTAAATCTGTGTCCTATGGGTGAAGAGAAAATGGATTGTCTTCTCAACAGATTAAAGTCACCTTCTGGGGCTACTAATCTCCAAAAGCCATTAGTGTGTCTACCTCCAGCAATATCTCTGTCCCTGCTCCTCCATTAGGTTTACGTGTCATTTTACGTGTGATTTTCAGTATGTCTACCTCCAGCAATATCTCTGTCCCTGCTCCTCCATTAGGTTTACGTGTCATTTTACGTGTGATTTTCATCAAGAAGACATACGTGCCGCTTTGTTTCCCAGAGCTATTTATTGTTTGAGGCCCACGCCTTTTAGCTGGCCCACACTAAGGACAATGTTAATCTCTAAACATCTGTGAGGGGCTTTTCTACTTCTAACACTCTGCACTTCATTAAATGTTAAGGAGCACATCTCAATATTGTAAATTGATTTATTTAGTTTTCATTATCCTATTCTACCTGGGGAATACAGCAGAAAATGTACTTTGGCTGAACAAAATGATAGACACTTTATATTAGATCAGCAATACTGGAGTGTGTTGATGAGCAATATTCTCATGAGCCTTCTGGTGATTAATGTGGGATTTAGATTTACAGAGAGCAACTCGACTGCAATTCAGGTAAGACTATTATCCCTGAGGAAATGACAACTCTTTTATTGTTTCTTTGGATCGTTATTGTTAAGAAATCATTTTTGTGTTTCATATTTCAGTCGTCTGTCTCATCTGGCGGAACAGACACGCTTCGGTGCTTTGAGCTAGATACTAATGTCAGCATGCTAAGGTGTTCACATACCAGGGGCGATTCTAGGATCAGAGGTTTAGGGGTGCTGAGCACCCAGAGAGCTGCCTGGCCAGGCAAGATAAATTTCACTGTTTTGTACATTTTAACTCAATTTCCTTCCCACATTTGTGAAAAAAAAGCACAACACTTTTTGGGAAATCTGATAAAGGTTATTTAAATGCTGAGCCACAGCAAAAGAGGAATGGATTGGAATCATAAAAGAAACATATCGTAACCCTAATTTCTGGGGGAAGACAACTCATTTTGATACAGCAGCTCCTCAACATACACATAAACAGTATGTATGTTTCTGGAGTAAACCAGCCCCCTATAGTGAGTACCAAAAATACCAAAAATGGACCTTGGACTTATTTTTTGGACTTTTATTTGAAATGCAATGCACAACATGTAACATATTAACATATTAACATATTAACACTAATTGACTTTTTCAATGTTTGTCTCTGCCGTTTCCCTTCTTGTCTGTATTATATAATACAAATACATAAATAAAAATACACTTAAAAAAAGAAAAGTGCTTGAAATCTACAAAATAATAATAATAAATACACACAATAGGAGTTATAATGTTAATGGGCATCCAGTCAGTTAGCTAGTCAGTAGCACCTTGGCTTTAATATTAACACATGCACATGACACAACAGCTAGCTTCTCTCATTCCAATTCAAACAGAGGACAGTGGTACTGACCACCTGTAACGTTTCCTAGCTAGAAAAAACGTCAGCTAACTCCTACCTAACAACATAAACAGTGACCTACGATTAAATGCAGCAAAAATGAGGACTGGTAATGATAATAATGTGTTGGTATTGAGTGGTAGAAGTTAAGAAATGTGCCACATATCCTGGTTTAAGCCAGGTACTTACACCACTACTGCATATCACCCACTCTGGAAGGCAGCGCATTGCTCTGTGCAGATAGAGCGCTCAGAGCCCGAGTCGGGGAAAGGTGGGAGGGATGGGGTGGATCAAACCATTTTTGAGGCAAGGGGTGGGGAGGGTTGCTGCTGTATTTTTGCTGTTAAAATATCACGTTGCAACCAAGTACTGTATGATTTTTACACTTTTCTAGCTTGTTAAAAAGGGACATACTGTAAAAAAATTTTTTTTTTTTTAAAAACTCTCAAATTTTAGGGGTGCTTCAGCACCCCCAAAAATGGGCTAGAAACGCCTATGTCACATACTGATATTTAACATATATAGAGTGTTGCAGGGACAATGCTTTTTTGTAGACTGACATGTAAATCAGCATTGCCCTGGTTCCCTCGTCAAAACGCCTATGGAATTTTTCCATTAGATTTTGGATTTTTGCAGAAATAAGCTCTGTGGCAAACAAAAGTTTATGATATTAACACATTTCGTTCAGCAAGATAATCTTCACAAATTAACACCACTCTTAGGATTTTTTTTTAGCATAAATGCAATTGGCAGACATTAAACGTTAAGGCTATAAACCAACTGTCTAATAGCTGCCACGTCGCCATTAGGCTTTACACACAAGGCTGTAAAGCCGTGCTTGGTGTGATGACATTCTGCAGTCTCATTTAGCCACTTCTTAGCAACTGCCTTTTTAAAGACACATAAAAGCTTCAAAATTCACGAGTGTGGTACTTACTGATGTATTTTATGTCATAAAAAAAATGTGAAGCCTCCTAAGCTTGTGTCAACCACAGACCTTATTCAGGCATGTAACTGTAGCAGCATAGAGGTGTTTATCCTTTGTGATTTGCCACTGTTTATAATGAGTGCCGCTGGTGGCCGCTGATGAGGTGGGCCAGTATAAAAGCGGCAGTCCACCCACCAGTTCTTCCTTTGCGCCTCCGTCACCTCTGCGTCACTTCCGGGTCAGCGGTCATTTGATCCGACAGGTATGGCTGCACGCTGCTTCACCTCGCTGGTTGTTTGTGTCTCTCAATGTGCTTAAGGCATTGGTGTTGTGTTGTAGGGCGACTGCCTGTGTGCTGCTCCGGCCCCCCCCTGTATGCGCTGCTGCGTGTGTCTGTGGTAGGTGTCCTCTCTCTCTGCGGTATGGTTGATGCTATCCGGTGGCGTCATGAAAATCGTGGCTGCCACATGTTCTGAGCAGTACTCAGGCTCTACAGTACTGTTTGAGCCCTTGGATGCTGGTTTGCCAGCTGGGTTGCTTGCTTCCCCTACCTTGGTCCGCGTAATCGGGGGCACGGCCTACATACCTGTCAGTAATGTTGGCTCCACTGACATTGTGTTGCATCCTCGCACTGCTGTTGGCACACTGGACTTTGTAAATGTCGTCAGCCTTCTTTCAGGGATCACCGAGGTGCCTTCAAGTGTGGCCACCGTGTCCTCCCAGACAGCTTCCCCTAGTGTGCAGCAGCAGGTAGAGAACATTGATCTGTCCACGTTATCTGTTGAGGAACAGGGTCAGGTGAGATCATTGCTTAGGCAGTACACTCCTGTCTTTTCAGCCCATGATGGCGATCTGGGTTGTACACACCTCATCTCCCATGACATTCCTTTGGTGGACGATACTCCAGTGAGGCACATCCCACCCTCAGAATATGAGGTTGTGCAGGAACACATCAGCCAGCTGCTTGCATCACAGGTCATTCGGGAGAGTAGTAGCCCCTACGCGTCTCCTATTGTGTTGGTACGGAAGAAAGATGGCAGCATACGCCTGTGTGTTGACTACAGGCAGCTCAACAGTAAGACTCGAAAAGATGCTTTTCCTCTGCCACGCATAGAGGAGTCTCTGGATGCGTTGTCTGGTGCTTGCTGGTTCTCAACCCTGGACTTGGCCAGTGGTTACAACGAGGTGCCAGTCACTGAGGCAGACCGTTCAAAGACTGCATTTTGTACACCATTTGGCTTGTTTGAGTGGAACAGAATGCCTTTTGGGCTCTGCAATGCACCCGGCACCTTCCAGAGGCTAATGCAGCGCATCTTCGGGGACCAACAGTGCCAGTCCTTACTTTTGTACCTTGATGACATTGTCGTGTTTTCCTCCACTGTGGAACAGCATCTGGAGAGGTTGAAGGTGGTGCTAGGGCGGCTTCAACAGGAGGGTCTTAAAGCCAAACTCGGCAAGTGTTTGTTCTTCCAGAAACAGGTACACTATTTGGGCCATGTGATTTCTGGCAACGGTGTCTCCACCGATCCGAGTAAGGTCGAAGCGGTTGCCAACTGGCCAATTCCCACCACTGCCCCTGAGCTGCGTTATTTCCTTGGTTTCGCCAGTTATTACCGGTGGTTTGTGGAGGGATTTGCTAAACTAGCAGCCCCTCTGCATAAAGCTGTAGCTGCGTGTGGTAACGGCAAGTCTGGTAGAAAGACCGACCAGCAGCTTCTCAGGTGTTGGACTGACAAGTGCCACCAGAGCTTTGCAGCACTGAAGGCTAAGCTCACCACCACACCAGTGTTAGCCTACGCAGACTTTGCCCTCCCGTTCATTCTGGAGGTGGATGCAAGCCATGGTGGCTTGGGAGCAGTCCTTTCTCAGGTGCAGGCAGGCAAGGTGAGACCAATAGCCTATGCTAGCCGGGGTTTGAGACCCACAGAGAGGAACATGGTGAATTACAGCTCCATGAAACTTGAGTTCTTGGCCCTTAAGTGGGCCATGACGGAGAAATTTAGGGAGTACCTGCTGGGCAATAAGTGTGTTGTGTACACTGATAACAATCCCCTCAGTCATTTGTCCTCTGCTAAGTTGGCCGCCACTGAGCAGAGATGGGCAGCCCAGCTAGCCTCTTTCGATTTTGAGATCAAGTATCGGTCAGGGCGGAATAACACCAATGCGGACGCTCTTTCTCGTCAACATCCCCCGGGCCCCCAGGACGTAGAGGCTATGCTCCCAGGTACCGCCATGCCCAAGCCGTTGCAGCAAGCTTTGGGGTTGGGGAAGGCTGAGGTCATGCAAGCTTCCATTTCAGTCATGCCTCAGTACACCACCACTGAGCTTCGTGCCTCTCAACAGGCTGATCCTGTTATACAGGAATTGTTTGGGTTGTGGAAGCAGAAGCGTCGTCCCAGCCGTGAGGTGCGGGCACAGCTGTCCCAATCCACACTTGTTTTGCTTCGGCAGTGGGACCGCCTGGTTGAGAAAGATGGCATCTTGTATCGTAAAGTGTTGTACCCAGATGGCGCTGAGGCCGTGTTCCAGCTGTTGTTGCCTAGTGTGTTGACTAACGAGGTCTTGACTCAAGTCCACCAGGAGCACGGGCACCAGGGAGTGGAGCGGACACTGGCATTCCTACGGTCCCGATGCTACTGGCCTGGTATGTCCTCTGATGTGGCCCAATGGTGTCAGACATGTGAGAGGTGTCAAGTGGCCAAGGATGTCCACCCAAGGGCTCGTGGCTTTATGGGACATCTGTTGGCTTCACGCCCCAATGAAATCCTTGCCATTGACTACACCACTCTAGAGCCTGCCCAGAATGGCATAGAAAACGTCTTGGTCCTGACAGATGTTTTTAGCAAATACACAGTTGCTGTCCCCACCCGGGATCAGCGTGCTGCCACTGTGGCGAAGGTCTTGGTGTCGGAGTGGTTCTACAAGTTTGGCGTCCCTGCTCGTTTGCACTCCGACCAGGGCCGTAACTTCGAAAGCTCTTTCATTCAGCAGTTGTGCAATTTGTATGGCGTTGTAAAATCACGCACTACCCCATACCACCCAGAAGGAAATGGTCAGTGTGAGCGGTTTAACCGGACGCTCCACAACATGCTTCGTACACTGCCAGTGTCCCGAAAAAGGGATTGGCATGTGTGTCTGCCCCATGTGCTATTTTGCCATAACACAACTCCCCATCAGTCCACAGGAGAGACTCCCTTCTTCTTAATGTTCGGTGAGGAACCCAGACTGCCAGTAGACTTTCTGTTGGGTAGAGCTGAGAGTCCTGTTGGTGGGTCCATTCATGAGTGGGTTCAAGAACATCAAGCTGGACTGCAGGTAGCATTTGAAGGCGCTAGGGAACGCTTGCAACAGGCTGCTGATCACCGAAAGAGAGCCCATGACCAGCATGTTAGAGATGTGCCACTGAGTGAAGGGCAGTTGGTGTTCTTGCAAGACTTCACTGCAAGGGGGCCCCATAAGACCCGAGATAGGTGGAGCTCTGTGAGGTATCAAGTGTTGAGGGCACCCAAGGAGGGTGGCTCGGTGTACACTATTGTGCCAGTGGACGACAACACCAAGGTCAGACAGGTCCACCGTACCATGCTAAAGGCTGTCCTTGGAATGGACTCGCCTGGTCAGGCCTCTTCCCACAACGCGCCACCTGTAGAAGGGCCGCCTTCTGAAGAGGAGTGCTCATTTGAGTATGACTTGCTTGTGCTTGGCCAGCAGCCTTCTGTGGCCACTTCTGCCTTGCCCCCTGCCAGACCGGCTGTGGCCACGTCCCAACTGTCAGTGCCGCCATCGGACCCAGACTCTTTTCGGTCTAGCCCTTTAGTAGTTCCACCTTTGGGAGCATTAACATCTTCAGCTCCTCATTTAGTCCCTTGTCCTGGTTCCAGCCAGGTGGCTCCACGCCGGACCACACGGCAAACTGCTGGCCAGCACCCAAATGTCCACCGTCTTCCACGGTCAGCTGGAGAGGTCCCGGCTGCCAATCCGCCGACTTCCGTGTCCAATGCAGTCTCTGCTTTGTTTAGACCTTGGAGGTAGCTTACTGTGTTAGCATTCATTTGTCGATCGTCGGGACGACGATCCAAGGAGGAGGGGCAGGATGTAGCAGCATAGAGGTGTTTATCCTTTGTGATTTGCCACTGTTTATAATGAGTGCCGCTGGTGGCCGCTGATGAGGTGGGCCAGTATAAAAGCGGCAGTCCACCCACCAGTTCTTCCTTTGCGCCTCCGTCACCTCTGCGTCACTTCCGGGTCAGCGGTCATTTGATCTGACAGGTATGGCTGCACGCTGCTTCACCTCGCTGGTTGTTTGTGTCTCTCAATGTGCTTAAGGCATTGGTGTTGTGTTGTAGGGCGACTGTCTGTGTGCTGCTCCGGCCCCCCCCTGTATGCGCTGCTGCGTGTGTCTGTGGTAGGTGTCCTCTCTCTCTGCGGTATGGTTGATGCTATCCGGTGGCTAATGCTAGTGTGATCACAGGTAAATGCTGGTGGCTGCCAGGGGTCCTCTCTCCCTCCCTCCTCTCGTGAGTGTGTGTGTGTGTGTCCATCGCTGCTAAAAAGGTATGTATGTGTAGCATAACGTGCACCGCGTCATCATCAGTGTACTTAATATTGCTAATAGTATTTTTCTTGATTAGGAATTACTGTAACCAGCTTATTGGGGCGCTGCTGTTTTGTCTCCACTGCGGCTGCTGCTGTCTCCCCTGCTTCTGCTGTTTTGTCTGCGCTGTGGCTGCTGCTTCGTCTCCACCGCGTCTGCAGCGTGTCTCTGCTGCGGCTTCGCTTTTATGGCACGGCGCCACGCGGCGGTCTATTAAACCACTTTGTAGCTCTGCTTCAACAAAATAGACCCTTGGTGACTCTGTTTCAACGTCTGGTGCGGGCAGTTGCTCGGCCGCACGCCGGGGCACGGTTCTTTATTTATATGGAATGCATGTGTGACAGTGTGGGTTTACACCATTATTTTTGGTTATTTGTATAGGTTTATTTGTATGTTTTTGTTTGGGTTGAACTTGATTCGGTCTGTTTGGGTAACTCATTTGTTAATTAATTGAATTAATTTGAAAGGTTTTTTTTATGCAATTAGGAAATTGTCTTGTTTTTCTGTTCTTTATTTTCCTTTTTGTTTGGGTTATATTTGTTTGAAACCGAATTGGGTAGTTATTGGTTGATATATTTTGTTAAGTTTAAGTTTGTGCCCTGCCCCGTTAATTACAATTTTGTTAGATTTTGCTTTGTGTTTTTGTTGCAACCCCACTAATTTGTTTTATCTTCCCCTCTTTTCAGTGGCTGGAGGCCGGTGGTGGCGGTGTTGGTGATCTGGTGTTGGCACCCTTCTGTCTTGTCTGCAGTGTTCCTGGGAGTGGGTTACTTCACTGAGTGTGTGTCTGCCACGTGTGTCCGGTGATATAAGTTGATTTCTGTTTTTTTGGTGGATCCTTCCCCTGCACTAGGCCCCGTCCATCAACTAGGCCTCAGCCCTGATCAGTTTCCTTTTCCCCTCCCTGTGTGACATTTTTAATTACGGTTTTTACCCAATTTGTTTAATAAATTGTATTTTTTTATCAATTGGAACCACGTCTCACGCCTCTTGAGTAAACGTACCTGTGTGCCTTGTAGTGCAAAAATAATTCTCTGGGTGAAATTCCCAGGGTGGCGTTGTTGACAACCTTAGCTTTACTATTCCTACTCCTCCCCCCTCGCCACATAACCAAAAAACGTTCAGAAACTCATTAACTTCTGGATAAAGGAACCAGGAGGGGTAAAATACTAATTGCTAGGTTTTAGGACTCATTCCTGAACCTCTCTATAATGTTTAACACAATATCTGTGCATAAAGATTTATGGCATGACAGCTCCCCAAAAGTGAAGCCAAAGATCGCCCCAAGTGGCTGGGTCAGACAGGAGTATGAGCGAGAACTCAATACTGCAGCTCCACTTCCCTATCATAATTGCGCAGACCCTGGTTCCATATTACAAAGATGGTACCATCACCTCTATTCGGGATGTTTTTGGCTCCATCTTTGTACAACTTTGGTTTTGCATTTTCCACCATCTACAGACAAAGTACATCTGAGGTTAGTTTTGCACATCTTTGTGGATGGAAATGGAAATTTTGACCAGAAAATAACTAGACGAAGGGTCTTCTCACCACTAAATTTCATGGCAATCCATTTGAGTGTTGTCTAGACACTTCACAAAGAACCATAAATGTCATCATCATTGTGGTACCAAAGAAAAGTCAGGTTAAGTGGGAACCATGAATGGCTGCACAATACTTTGTGCAAGTCCATTCAGTAGATGTTAAAATATTTCTCTTAATAATTGAAGATTTGATCTGCAAGTGGCTAGGTTTGAGCAGTATCAAGGTATGAGGGTATGCGGGAGTATTTACAAATCCAGTGGATATAATTTTCAATACCGTCAAAACTATACATACTCGTCTTTTATTAACCTGATACAGAGATGCTGTATTTAGGTAACGTATTATTGCAGTGCACAGCATGCACCACCAGAGGTCAGTATATACTGCTGGAACAGGCAGCTGAGCTAAGTGATGGGGATAACGTTACAGGAGTAGTAAAAAAGAAAATGCCTCTGCCCCTGTTTGGGAGAATTGCCACACACTGAGATGACCAACTGCAGAAGCAGAAGTCTTCAGCCACTGATGTGTCGGTATCTGCAGCAACAGCTGTCCTCCTGCCATGATATTTTCACACATAAATTAATTTAATATTCTTGACCTAGACAGTTATCAAATCTTCATGGATGTTTGTCTCATTTTTAAAGTCTTAAATGGTCTTGCCCCACCACCACCACTGAATGACTTCATCCAGAAAAAAGACAATGATGGACGAAGAACTACAGCGCTAACTAGAGGAGACTGTAATGTACCTAGGTGTAGGACTTGTGTAAGACTGTTTTGATATTGTCTGCCTGTGTCTTGTTTTGAAAATGTCTATTGTATGATTTGTAGTTGTGAGGTTTTTAAAAGTCTTACTGTGTCTGCCTTGGGACTACAGATGAAATTTAGCATTTATGCTAAGTCTGGCGCATTTACATTGATGTTAATTACATTAATGTTGATTAATGTGCATTGTCCCAATTCAATAAATAAATAAATGGAATGAAATGAAAGAAGGGTGCTTATTTCCAATCAATTTATTATTCTATGGGCCGTAAGTTTTTAGACCCAGCAAGACTCATCTAAGTAGACTCATTGCATATTAGAAACAATGCATTGTAGGCTATGACATACATGCTACAGTGACTTCAGTCACCAGTAGCTCAGCTTTTACTTTACTTTACTTTACTTTTACTGTTTTTTTTTTTCTTTTTTTGTTTTACACAAATACCATCATATACCAAATACCCCGGCACATGTGAATATATGTGTCACCCAAGTCTACTGGTGGCATTAGATAATCCATTATTATTTGTGGAACAATTTTAATCTTGACCAAAGTGGTGAACAGGCTGGCCCCTAGTGCGGCTAGAAGTAAATTGCAATTTACTTTACGGTAAAGAATACCTATTCTGCTTTTTCTTTCTCATTTTAAGATGTTTCATTAAACCATTTTTAAAATAGTGGATCCTTGATGAATAAAGTATGGCAGAGTATTCCAGTGAGACATGGCTCTTTATATAACTGTCTCCCTATTACACTGGTATTTGGTTGAATTATAAAATTATAAAATATTTTTGAATTAAAGTAATATGGTTGTTTTGGTTCAGTCTGGGTAAAATGGCATTACAACAAGATGTGTTTTACACCTTAGATGTTTTAGTGAACTGTAAGTTGTTTTAGGTCCTATCTCTTTTAGGCAAACATTGGGTTCCTTTTATTTAACTGCGCTTCAAAAATATGCTCACAAAGTTACAGTGTTGTGAGCAGGCAACCCTCATGTTGGTGCATTGAAGGACGCTCTGACCTCCAGACTTGTGAGTTGGCTGTCAGAAAGCACTGCGATAATGAGCTATGTTACCAAAATTTTCTCTGTGAGATCTCTGATGTTATTTCATCCTTTTCGGTCAACTCTACAGGCTGGTTACTAAAACACTTGAACACTGTCCTGGGTGTTTTTGTGTCAATGTAAGGTTTTACTGATGGCATATTTTAAATTTAGAGAGAAAGTTAGTGTCACGTATGCTTTTATCAATGTGAATCAGGTTGAGCATACTTGAGTCCACTTGACACATAGTTTTACACTTAACAGACTGCTTTCATGTAAAACTGTAAGATTCAACAGAACAGGTTTGAACCCAAATGCACGACAAAGAGACAATAGAGTTGCAGGGAAAGTCAAACCAGGAAATCAGTCCAACCAGCAAACAAATCTGACAAGGGGCAGGCAGGGAATCCAGAGTCCAAAAAACAGGCAGACAGGGTCAAAAACAGGTGATCAGGCAAAAAAAAAAGGGAAAGCATGCTGGATAGCTTGGCAGAAACACAAGACAATCTGGCAGCGGGCAGGGGAAAATGGACTGATATATATACTGAAGGACTGATGGGAGGATGAGCCACAGGTGTGGCGATGGGCGAGGAAAATCAGGTGCAGGTAATGAGCAGATTGAATGGGCTGAGAGGGAGGCGTGATCTGAACTGACAGGAGAGTTAGTGATGAGACATGAGACCAAAACCAAATGAAACCAAACTAAGAGTTGGGATTCCCAACAAAAACAGTTCTTTTTGTAGTTCAGACACTCATTTAGTTGTGTCTACAAAGATTAAACACAAACTGTATATCAGTGTTGGCTTGTGTTTGTAGCCATGACCTCATGTGATACATTAAATCATCCAGGCAATGACATCAAGATAGCATGAGATTTTAATGCAAGCACACCACCACTCACTTTTGAGTGAGTTCCCTCTGTTATGTGCCTGCATGCAGATATCTGACTGCATCGTATATTCAGACAGAGACATTTTTAAACCCAGTCACTAATGAAACAGCAGCAGTTTGAAGCTCCAGTGAGTGATATTATTGATATTAACAATGACTCAAATAACTCCCTGAAATGTGGAAAAGTTGTATTGACTGAGAGTCCCACAGAGTCAGCTCAGGCTGCCACTCTGTGCAGCTTTCATTTCAGCCCATATGGGTAAATCCACATAGCTCTGTCTTTTATGTACAGCAGAACTGTGGGGAGCAGCTCTCTGGCATGCTCACTAAAGGTCACTGCCACCTTTACAGTGAGAAACAACAGGTGGCTGCTAAAGTGTGCTGAACATTTCAGGAGCAAGTGGAAGAGATCCAGTAGGTTTTCTCAGGAGCTTGCTGACCAAACCAGGCCTAAAATGCTGTGCATAGAAAAAATATTCTGCTACAATGAAGGTTCCCATAAGCACCATGGTGATTTTTAAATGGAAGAAGTCTGGAACAACCAGAACACTTCTTAAAGGTAACTCGGCCAAACTGACCTCAGACTGGGCCCAAGGTTTACCCTCCAACAGCTCAACGACCCTCAGAACAGTCTAGTCAAAGCAGGAGTTTCTTAAGGACAACTCTGTAGCCCTTTTTACAGAGATTGTTCTATAGGGTTGTTACCAAGTCCCTTTTTTATGCCATCTTCGCATTTTTACACAGAACCAAATAATGGCAGCATAATGCCACCCCAGTGTGTGATTTTACATAGCTTGCCGGCAGAGGTGTGACGGGTGTGACGTAATGTAACAGTGCTGGCCTCTAGTGTGACATATAACATACACATCAGCAGTGCTTTATTAACAATAACAGTGGCATTAACATGGCAATAACAATCATTCCGTCCCTGTTTTATGACGGTTGATCTCATTCTCTGCTCTGAGGGTAAGGAGCTCTTTGACCTCACTGTCTCCCCAGTTTACCGACATTTTTGGCTATCATTCTTCTTCTTTGAGTTAGCTGCTAACTGCTTCTAGCTGCTTTATAAATCTCCGGGCGGTGGGTTGCACACATAACATGCCTTCAAAACATCACACCCGTCCCATTTATGGTCCTTCCTGCTGGCTGTTCCTTTTACACAGACATTGATTCAGTGTCGTTACTACTTCTGCTGCTGGCTCAAAGGCGAGATGACTCTGTTTCCCATTCCATGGTTGTACCTTTTATAAACAATGGTAAGGTGGAATAACAGCGCAGCATTCCCGCCTTGTAAAAGGGAACCCAAAAGAACAAGTGGCACCCCCAGAAATTTTTCATGGGAATGGCTAGATAGGGCCATTGAAAGTCTCGGGGTGTCACAAAACCAAAAGCTAGAACTTATTTTCAGGGCTTTTATTATATTGTTGTAGTGTATAAGCTAGTTGACAACCAAAGGGCCCCTTTGAAAATGGCCATGCCAGTTGTTTCCTCGCCAGAATTGAGCCTAAATTTGAAAAGTTACTTACCCCCCTACCTGACAAGCAGTGTCAGCATGGTTGGTACCAATGGATGCCTTAGGTTGTCTAGTTCCACAAGATACCACTATCTAGTTTTAAAAAATGAGCACCCCAGATTGTATCAGGCACTACTGAATTAAACCTTGCTGGAGAAAAAATAGCTATCCACTGACGTCTCCTATCCAACCTGACAGCGTTTGAGAGGATCGGCCAGACGAATGAAAAATTCCAAGATCCAGGTTTGAAAGGCTTGTTGCGTCAAACCCAGGAAGACCTCAGGCTGTAATTACTGCCGAAGGTGCTTCAAGTACTGGGTTGTTGGTCTGAATACTGTTATTGTGAGATTTAGTCATAATAAATAAGAAAAACAAAAACAAATCTAAAAACCTGTTTTTGTATCGTCATTATTGGGTTTTGACTATAGATTCATGAGAGGTAAAATTAATGTAAATGATTTCAGCATAGCTGCAACATAACAACATGAAAAAAATGTAGGGTTCTGAATGCACTGTGTATAATACCACCAGTAGATCAGGTTAAACTTTTACCTAATCATTTCTCAGTAATAACCAGAAATCATGGTGTTATCACAATTATTGCATATTTTCATCATACTGACTTATTAAATACTCTCATAATATAAGCCTATATAGAGGCAAACATGGGCAGTAAATCTTGGGGTTTTGTACTTTTAATTTCTCATCAAAGCTCTCACAAAACTTTATTGCATAAGTGGACTTGCAGGCAGGTTTTTAATGATACTTGCAGGTTATAGCATGTGAAGGCTACTCATCTGTCACATATATGTACAACACTTGTGTTTGGATTGGTGCCTCTTTGCCTCTAACTGACGTAAATTAGAAGCCTTCGAGGGCTAAGTGGGCACACGTTGGCAGTGACATTGACACAAATGGGCCCTTGTGACATATGATGTACTGTAATGCAGTTCAGAGAGAGACAATCATCAAACGTCTATCAACAATTGAGTGCATGAGAACAAATTGCTATGTAATTTATGGATGCTCATTGTCTCATGTCTTGTCTTTGATGTAAATGAGACTATTGGTGTTAGTGCAACAACTGTGTGCTTTTAACTAACTGGAAACACTGTGAGCAGGTTGGTCTAGAGTAGACTATGGTCACACAGTGGTTGTAATTAAAAAAACAAAAACAAATTGGTGCTGTATCTTTGTATTTTTTGATAGGTATGTTTCTTGAAGAGTTTAAATCACTTGCATTTGTGTATCATTAATGGAAATAATAGTTTGTGTCACAGCCCAGGGTTTGGTTTCATCCACAAGTGCTGTACAAAACATAATGCTCTTATCAGTTACTGTCAGTTTAATAGATCAATTTCATATATAGCTAGAAATGCTGCAAAGAACTATGACAAGCGATTAAGGAAGGGTATGCGGTTACACAAGCACATGCTTATGTATGTACGCAACCAGCAATACTGAGACGATCAAACAGTTCTCTTGCACCACCTATTGGCACATTGTCAAAAATACAAGTCACAAAGAAGGACATGCACTCTAAATGGAATAAAGCTGACTCTGATAGGCACCTTTTTCGATGTTCTTAATGCACCGGTCAATTCTGAGATTTTGGGCTATTTCACTTCCATAGTCTTTCCATAGACTTCATGTCTTCTCTCAGACTAGTTGGCAAGAAAACATCCAAGCTGCAGATTTTAGAAAACTTGTTATACCAGAAATAATTGCTTTAATATAAGTAATCAACTGAAGAAGTTTCATGGTGATATCTATTAATTAAAATTTCCTGCCCTTTTCACCTGTAGATACCACCATGAAACTTCCGCAGTTGATTACTTAGATTAAGACAATTATTTTTTGTATAAAATTCTTTTTTAAACATGCACACTAAAATTTGTGATGATTTTTATACTTTAGACCAAAGATCTGAACATTGGATAAAGCCAGGTTCACAATTCTTGTTTAATTTTGTTGACAGTCAAAATCTTTTAAAAAAAAAAAATCTATTTTTATCATGTTTTTAGGAATACAATTTTATGTAAATCAGGCTATGAATGATATATGAACAAACCTGTCTGTAAAAACCTTCAGAATACAGATAGAAATAAAAGTGAAATGTTTGGTGTATGCAAAGTACATCAGCTACTGATGTGCAGATTTCTGTCTCAGAGTTTGAGAAAAAACTCATTTTGAGAACACGGCTTTTAAAGTTATACACTGTTATAATAGTCTATACATCTACAGGTGACAGGGCTAAAAACAACTCATCAACAGATATCACCATGAAACTACCCCAGCTGATTACTTACATTAAGACAATTATTGTTTGTGTCACAAGTTCTCTGAAATTTGATGTTTAAATATACAAATGAGACATCATTTAATTAAATATGTGCTTTTTGCATACATTTCCAGAACATATATCTGAACTAAGATATAAAATGAAATGTGTATTTCGAATGTTTTCTTCCCACTTGCCTGAAAGAAGATGTATATTGGAAGCAAAATAGTCTAAAATCTCAAAGTCACCCAGATTATTTTCTTAGAATTATTCTTTTTTTTCCCATACTTTGAGCCAGAGATCTCCACTTCAGTAGAACCAACACACCATTGACACAAACATTCCAGTTTTATTCCTGTCTATATTCTTAAGATTTTTAAATGAATGAATGAAGAATTTGAATTTTGGTTACATACTTCTGAAAAAACAAAGATTATTTCACACAAATTGTCTCACAGTCTGTAACCGAAAAAGGAATAGGCTGAAGCCCCAGGCTTATTTTTGCCTATCCTATTTTAGAAAGGAAAATAAATGAATTAATCCTCAAGTATTTTACAATTTGATCATTTTACATTATAATCCATATTCATTCTACATCTTAAGACTTTTTTAAAACTCAACAGAGAGCTACACAATTTCAAATCAGCACTGAGTCCATTCCATAACTTAACTCCCAAAACTGAAACACATCTGTATTTTACATTGGTTCTCACTTTACATGTTTCATAAATTAACAACCCTTTTAAGTTATAATTACCTTCTCTTAATGTAAAGAATTTTTGAATACAGACAGGAAGGTTTCTGTTGACAACTCAAGAAAGTATTTCCAATGTTTTTAAATACACGTCTGGAAATTTTAAGGTGTAAAGATGCTATAAACAATTGATTTGTAGATTCCCGATAACCTGCTATATGTATTATTCTGAGGGCTCTTTTCTGAAGTTTAGTTATCGGATCTATATTTGTTTTGTAAGCATTTCCCCAAATTTCAGCACAATAGGACATATATGGCATTACAAGTGAACAATACAATATATACAAACATTTCTTGTTGAACAACTCCCTTGGCTTATAAAGAACAGCAATAGATTTCGATAGTTTCCGTTTAATATATTCTCTATGTGGCTTCCAACATGGTTTATGATCTAAAATCACTCCAAAACACATCATATACTCCTTCAATTTTAACACGATTGAAGTTCAGTTTTATTTCACAATTAGCCCGAACACCACCGAACACCATACATTTTGTTTTATTTTCATTTAATGATAACTTATTAACGGCAAACCATGTTTTCAACTTGATCAATTCCCTTTCTACCATTTTTAATAACTCTGTCATGTCGTCTCATGAACAAAATAAACTTGTATCATCAGCAAATGTTACAAATTTCAACATATTAGATACCTTACAAATATCATGTAAATTAAGTATAAATAACTAAGGTCCCAATACTGAAACTTGTGGAACACCATAGGTTACTCTTCTAAGATGTGATTCAGTATTATTGATTTTTTTCAAACTGATATGTTATCTAAGTAACTTCTTAACCAAAGATGCACGACACCTCTTATAGCATAGCGTTGACATTTCTGAAGAAGGAGGGAATGATCAATTGTGTCAAACGCTTTATGTAAATCAATAAATACACCTACAGTGTGCTGTTTTTTATCTACTGCTGTTGCTATATTTTCTACTAAGTCCATCACTGCTAAAGATGTAGATCAATTACTCCTAAACCCATATTGATGGTCACTCAGTAACTCATATCCATGTCAGCTGTCCCCGTGGGGGTCAGTCCCCGTACATATGGAATATGTAGGGTGGAGAGATAGTCTCAACATGATAGAGAACTCATATTTCGCAACAAAGTTGTCCACTCTGTTTACAAATAATTTTTCAAGTATTTTAAGTAGAAAACTGAGGTACCAGTGACACAGGTCTATAATCTGATACCATATGTTTGTCACTATTTCTATAGATTGGAACCACTTTGGCAATTTTCATTTTATCAGGAGAAGTACCTGTGAGAAAGGATTTATTACATATACAAGTGAATGGTTTGAGAACATAGTCAATTACTTCTTTTATAATTGACATGTCAATAGTTAACACACAACACATTAACAATATCGTCTATATTTTGAATAATTGAGTTGTCATTTCCAACAATGTATGTTATTATATTATTTGTATGGGTTTGTAACAAATGATCATAGTAAACTGCCCATTCATACTTAATGTTAACTTGTTGTCCATTTCCAACACTGCAAAAACAGGCAAATAATCACTTACATCAGTTACTAATAGTCCACTTTTTTTTATCTTTCCATCAGTTATATTTACAAAGATATTATCAATCAATGTTGCACTATGCTTCGTTATTCTGCTAGGCTTTACAATTAATGGATAAACACTCAAACTAAACATAATATTTACAAAATCAGCAGTTTTCATATGATCATTAGATTTTAGCAAATCAATGTTGAAGTCACCACAAACCAGAATCACCTTATCATTATGTTTTTCATATAACTCAGAAATCTTCTTATTAAACTGATCAATACAGGACCCCGGTGCTCTATAAATGCAACTAACTAATATGTTTTTGGATCTTTCAGCCTTAATTTCAATGGTAACACATTCCATTAGATTATCAATAACAGTTGTCATATTACCAATAATCTTGCATTTAAGAGCAGACATCACAAATAGGGCAACACCCCTCCCCTTCTGTTGGCCCTATTTTGCCAAAACATTTCATAACCCTCTAATCCATCCTGCAGTTCTTTATCATCACTCAGCCAAGTCTCTGAAATTGCTATTACACTACATCTTTGCTGAAACTGTTGAAGGTAATCTTTGATTTTGGAGAAGTTACTGTAGAGACTTCTACTATTAAAGTGGATCACAGAAAAGCCCTTTCAGGATGGAACTTGTCCTCAGAATAATACCCACAAGTCATTCTAATGTCCTGGTAGAAGTGGGTCTCTGGGTCAATGTCATTTTCTAACTCATAATGTTTGTGAACTTGAAAGTCAAAAGGCTTGAAATCATTATATTCATACATTCTCTTATACCAGATTTGTCACTCACAAACAATATTTTGCCTCATATCACAGTGATATCAAGCGATTTTTACACTGGTCTTTGTTCATATGTCATTCACAGCCTTATTTTCTTATTTTTAAAGTGATAAATAGAGACATTTATGTAAGAGATAATTCCTCTGGAAAAACTTTGACTCTTAACATGTCAGTAAAATGAAACAAGAATTTTGAACCTGGCTTTATCCAATGTTCAGATTTCTGTTCTGGACATTTACAAATCAGTGCATATTTAATTTGCATATTTTAACATAACAACTCAGAAAACTTGTAATACCAAAAATATTAGTAATCAACTGGGTGAGGTCTGATCGTGATATCTATAACTGAAAAAACATCTTTAGTGTCTCACGTTAATATAGTGGTTTATATACTGTTATGTATATTGTCATATATATATATTTAAATGCCTACCTCTCTGTTCTGCAGTCGTCATCCATGACTTCATGACTACTGCAAGTACTACAAAAATGGCCACTATAATTACAACTAATGATAATAATGATCATAATCACCAACCAATGGGTCTTTTGGTAAAATTTATTTCTCAAGTGTTTAAGTGATACATGTTTCCAGGGATTGTCTTAACAATGATGTATTCCTCCCCCCCAACAACCAGGAGAGTAAATGAAAAGAAATTTTGTATTTAACTTACTTTTCACACAAACTGTACAATATGTGAATATACTGTAGCACAAGGGATAAAAATGTTCAACTTGAGTACCCTTGATCAGAACCAAACTTTTTCCACCAAGTACCAGAAACAGACAAAAGCATTACTATCAGTAATACTTCAGTAAGACTTCATACTTCCACTGCTTTTTAAATCAAAGATGTATCATCTCTAAAATCACATTCATTTCCTTTAAAAACATCGACCCATGTGCTTCGATTCTCAGACCCTGAACACGTCAATATTGTCATCAGCGGGTGCTACTCTGGAGGAGCCAGCTTCAGGAGAGATACATTTCATGCTCCAAGACATATGAAGGCATTTCATACAATCAAATATACTGATTAAAAACAGTCAGTGAAACTGGTGTTTTACATAACATTTGCAGAAGCAATCACAGAGACTAAGGCAGATAAAAGTGGAGTCATAATAAAAGACCAGCTACAGTAAATGAAATGAATAGCCTATGTGCAGCAAGACATGTTTGAGTGGCATGAGTCATCTTATGTTCCATAAGTGGCTCTCTTTGAGTGGTCCTTCCAGGTTTTTTTTCCTTTCTTTTGCTCAGAAAATGGAGAAACCAATGAAAAGGAATGTGGTAGAGAATAGACATGAACCAGAATACAAAAACATGGAGGGCCCTTTAGTTCAACCTTCATCTTTTGTGGTGTTATCCTCTAGATCCTCATCGCTGTCTAAATCACTGTGGAGCCTCTTGGCCATGGTATTTCTGCTTCTCTCCTCCTTATTCCCTTTCTTTAGCTGGACTGGTAATGGTTTCACTGGTTACAAAAACACAAAAAAGGATGAGTCTATTTTCAGTTCATCCAAAAGTCAAGTTTTTAAACACAAGAGCATCCAGCAAACAGTAATTATACAGATGATCATTTTTAGCCAGACAGTGTGGGTCCTCATCTTCTTTTTGCTTTCCTGTGATCATTGTAAAAACACACAACCCCTCCTGATGTTAGCGTTTTAACTCTCACCTGCTGATGGAACAAATTGGTCTTCAGCTCCACCGCCATTATCGCTGTGACTGGCGCTAACCGTCTCTTTTTGTTCCTCGTCTGTGACAATTCGCTGTCTTGCGCTCTCGAAAACAGACTTAATGACAATTGAATCCTCATAGATCTGCAGAGGTAAACAAACACACACACACACAAACCTCCACGTACATAAACTGCATGGATCCTTCACCACATCGAGATCCAAACCCATTTACGACTACAATAATAAAATGGAGACTGTGAAAAATAATTTTGTTGCATTTCAATGAAGAATTTTTGGGGGCTCACCTGAGATCCCTCCAGGTTATAGGTCTGAGCATTGTGACACAGGAGGAAAATATCCTTCTCCAAATCCCCAACACTTCTGTACTTGTGGTTACGCACACGTTCCTGTGAAGCAGAGTCAGTATTAAAACCTCAATGTGACAGTCACAATAAGTAATCAGCAGAAGAAGAAGTACTCCAAGACAGGATTTCCCCATAAGAAAAAAACAAAAAGTACATTCCCAAAAAACAAAGACACAAACCCACACAAAGTCTCACAATAATTGAATCTCCCATTTTTAAGCAATAATTCAAAATTTGACAGTTACTCATTTGCTTCCTTGCTGACTTAGATGAGAGGATGAGGACCACTCTCATGTTCACACCTGCCCACCACATCACCACACAAAAGGAAGCGTGCACCTACTACTAGCTTACCTAGCACCATTGATCTTGGTAATGTTACAGCTCAGCTGAGGAGGACACCATCAGTGTTTACATCGTGTGCTGTCACGAGCACGAACCTCTCATCAGTGTGTAGATGCACTCTTCCTTCTGCACAGTGATACAGTTGGCGGGTGTACTTTGGTAGAAAGTTAATAGTTCCTACATGAAACTGCTCACAACAAGGCCTGTGGATTACCTTGAGTAACCTGGTTATAATTTCTGGAGAGAGACACTTCTATTGAGTTTCTCGATCATATTTTTGGCACTTACAGTAAGCACCACAAGCTGAGTGCCATCTAGTTCCATTATATCAGAGAAAAGGCAAACATCTCTACAGCTGGTATCTCCAACACTCGGCATCTCACACCAAAACAATCTAGACTGATAAAACGTACTACAGGTCAAAGTTAAAATATGTGTTTTTGTTTTTGGGTGAACTGTCTCTTTAAGCTGATTATCTTAGCATAAAGACTGGCAACAGAGAGAAACTGCTAGTCTGGCTTTGTCCAAAGTTAGACAAAATCTACCAGCCAGCACCTCTAAAACATATTCATTAACACATATTGTTTGTTTAATCCATACAAGGGCTGAAATTTGGGTGGGGCACTATTTCTTGGCTGGGCCCAGTAACTTCCTGGAGTCTCCACTGGTTGCCTGGCAACATCACAGTGCCAACAAAACAACTCTCTGTAGCTGCATAGTTAATACACATGAAAGTGGCAACAATGTTCTCATCGAACTCAGGCTGCATTCACACCAAATCCGGCGTCAGGGCCAAAACACCATTATCCCCATTCATTCAGAATGTGGGTAGTGAACCAAGGCTGCAGTTCTGGGCCTGAGAGGTCCTCCAGTCCACATGAACAATACTGTCACTATTTTTTAAACATTACAGTAAGTAAAAGACATTAGGTATGTTGGCTATTAACAGCATGTGTGTACTATCCTACAAAGGAGAGCGCTTGCTTTGTTTGTGTGTGAACACAAGTTTGTCTTTGTGGCAGTAAAGATACCACAGTAATGATCATCAACAGGAATTCTACAGGTCTTTTAAACCAACATACAAACTGACTGAAGATTCAACAGACTTACCGGAGACAAATACTGAGTCGCTGAGATGGGGATATTGTTTATTTTATGGTTTGTGTCCACCCTCCACTCCCCCCCACACGCCATTTAAGTGACACTCCCACACCTCCGCACAACCCTGCAGCTAAACGCCACAACATCTGATGTGGTGTAAATGAAATTTTAAACAGCAAATACATGTATTTCCCAAAGTGTTGAACCAATTAATGGCATGTAGCGGTGAGGTTGCAGATTGCAATCAACTGTATACCCCTCCCCTCAGCCGGCATGTAAAGAACCTACAAAGGCCTTCAGGTGACGTAAAAATGCAAAAGGCTCTATTGAGAGTTTCAGTGCTAACTATAGTTACTTTGAAGGTTTTTTTCATACTGATACACATTTCAGAAGTACATCATCCATTTGGCACCGCACTGTAGGCTACCTAAGCACTATTTATATCATTTTCTTAATCAGTATTTATTTAATAAAAGAAGCGTTTGAATATTTAATACAGATACTAGTGTGTCTTTTGATGTATTATGTATCAGCTGGAGTTTCATCTCCCTTTATTTGAGATTCTCTCAGCAGATAAGATAACAGTGATATCTGTATGTGAGTTCTGAGGGTGTTCAGTGACACGTACCCTGATCCTTCTGAAGTCGACAGGCTTTCGGATCAGCTCGTAGTACTCAGGTACCTCCTTCTTTGAGGGGAGCTGCACAAAGCCTTTGCTGATCTGTCGACCCAACCTGGAAGTACAACGTGATAGTTCATGTGAATTCACTTTATCAAGAAAGTGTCTGAAAAGCACGTCAGCATGTGATTGACATTCATGGGATTGGCAAATGTAAGCAAGATTAGCATTAAACTCCAGCACCACTGTGCATAAGTGCAGCCCCACTGAGTTACTCACATGACTGTACACTCTTAGTCCTGTTACAATATTCCACCACACAGACTACTTGCTAAAGAGAAAAATCAGATTAATATTGGACATTTTGAGGAACTGTATAATCAGCTTGTTTTATCAGGATAAAAAATAAATAAATGTGAGCATGAAAAAAATGATTTTCTTCTATATTTTGGGTTAACGATAAATTAGGCTCGGCAACATAACAATGTTAATATTAACTTCATGATATAAGACTATCGTTTTAATTATGTGTTGTCTTTTCCTAGTGTTAAAGGCTGCATTACAGTTAAGTGATGTCATTTTTGAACATATAAGGCTATTTTAGATGTTACATTTGCCTCTACCACAGTCATGAGTCATTATATCCGCATTACTGATGAATATTTATCAAAAATGTCATTGGGTAAGTATTTTGTGAAAGCAGAATATGTAGAATATGAATATGTAGAATATGTAGAATATGAGCTAACTGTATCATTCGGAGCTGGCAGGGATGGTGGATGGCCAATGCATACTCATCCCATCTTGACAAATATCGCCGCTTGTCAGTGGACTTTCACATCTGCATATTACGCACTAGGTGTCCTCCTGCGTCTGTTGTTGACATTCCAGGATGCTGTGTCAATCTACACTTGTTACATGCATCGTATCTTTTCAAAATAAACTTCTGTTTTCACAGGACACGTACAGTTTCTGCTTGTTAGTCTTTTTTTCAAAATAAACTTACAATGTTAGTAAAACCCTTCGTATTTACGTTTATTTCCTTGTGCAACAAAAGTTTGTGGTTCAATTAAGGAAAAAAAATATAATGGTTTGGCTTTACATTCACACGTGAAGCAAACAGCGGGCTCCTGCGTGAAAGTCCGAAGTGTGTTGGACTCCTCCACTGCCCCTCCCACCCAGCTGACAGGGACTTTCCAGCTCTTTATATTACCTTTTTACCGGCAGCGTTTCAAATTGCACGGCAATCTCGAACTGATGCTGTTCCGGCAGCATTATACTGTAACACCACCTGGCGAGGTACAAAAAGTGCCTTTCTGTGTCAGTGCCTGACGCCCAAATCACTGACGAAACTGTGACATTTGACAACTTGGAAATTAGAGAATGGGCTGATATAAACTTGGGACCAGTGGGTCGGGCAGTTCAGGTAAGCTTGTTAGAAAATATCAGACAGGCAGGTCATTAACTGACAAAGCACCATTCTGAGTTAGTTTAACTTACAGAAATATTGTGCAATAGTCCACCTTCCACCTTCTCTTCTTCTCCCTCTGTCTCTCTTAAACACACACAGCAAGCTGCTTTATAATCAGTGCTACTGCACTCAGGGTTTTTGGTTTTTGACCAGGAAGTCCAAAATATTTAACTCTCTGGTCATAATGTCTGTTCAAAACAATAGAATATAAATATATAAATATAGAGAATATGTAGACCTAATATCATGTCCTAACAGCAAGCAAGCATCTCTCTGTCTAAACTGAATCTGTTAGATATGCATCCCCGCTATGTCATGTAAACAAACCACTGTACCTATCAGCTGTGTGCTCATGTAAACAAACCATGTTGAATATCAGCTGTGAGCTCAAGATCAAACTTAAGATGTAACCACTTAAAAGATGGGTGAGTAGGCTTCTTGCTGTCTTCCTACATTTGTACTTTCCAAACACAAAACATGTCTTATATTGTGACAGGCATTATAACCAACAGCAGTAGGTTGTTGTTAGTGATGGTCATTGACAGAAACTTTCAGCTTTGGTTTGCAGCTTTGCAAATCATGTTCAGGTGATTGATTAACACGTTTCTTAGTTGGGCAGGGCAGATTGGCTCTCATAACGGGCCGGGTTAGTGACAGTTTTAGAAAACCCTGACCAGCGCCTCACTAACAACCAAGCTGCAGACCACTGCAGACCGCTGTTTGAGACCAAGGAACAACACAACCAGATGTGATTTAGTGAGTCTTTGCTTTGTTCCAGTGGCTTTTTGGCACCAAACGTGCTGCTTTGTAGCGACCCATTGCTGATGCTTGCTCCAATGGGAATAGTGCCACAGACAGCGTTTATTTTTTTTACTGAGAAGAGGCTGCTTTTCCAGCAGGGATTGTGAATTCAAAAGTTTTTTAAAGGTCCAGTGTGTAGAATATAAGGGGACCAGAATTGGAATGTAACACAATAAGTATGTCTTCTTTAGTTTTTAATTACCTGAAGAAAAAAAAATTGTTGTGCTTTCTTAACCTTAGAATGAGCCGTTTATATCTACATAGGAAGCGAATCCTCTTGTACGGAGATTGCCATGTTGCATCACCATGTCTCAACAGTAGCCTATAACGTACAAACCAAACGCTGGCTCTGGGTAGGGCCAATTGCGGTTTTGCATTTGCCACCACAATTAGCGGCCCCTCTGCAATGAGAGTGTTGAAAAAACACTGATTTTTTAAATGTGAAACTGCTTTACACAGTGTTATACCAGTTTAAATCATCGGGTCTGTTTGTTTTGGAGAGAAAGAGACCTCTGCAGATAATTCATCTCCCGCAAAAAACCTCCTGAACATCTGGATCTTAAATTATCATAAAAAAAGGTGAGCACACATTAGCAGGTGCTGGGCCAACAGCCCATCTCTGACATGCCAAACTTTATCAGAGAAACACTGATTTGTGACATGAAACTGCTTTATTCAGTGTTTTTACTGGTTTAAATCACCAGGTCTGTTTGTTGTGAAGAGGAGGAGACCTCTACGGAGGATTCAGCCCCTGGTGAAAAACTTCTGAAAGTCTGGATCAGCAATAAGATGAACACACATAAAGTTATCAGAGAAAAAAGGTGGACGCACATTAGCATTGCGAAGCTAGCGGCTGCAACGTGCCAAACAGTGTTGGAGAAACACTGATTCGTAACATGAAACCGCTTTATTCAGTGTTTTTACTAGTTTAAATCACCAGGTCTGTTTGTTTTGGAGAGGAAGAGACCTCTGCAGATAGCTCAGTACCTGGTAAGAAACACTGAAGGGAGTCTAACCGGGAGAAGTTTCAGCTTGTCACAATCTGAAATCCTCACGGCTAGATGCAACTAAATCCCCCTAAATCGTACACACTGGACCTTTAAGTCACAACCATAACCAAGTGGGTTTTATGCTTAAATGTAACCATATGTTAACCACAACCTTGTTGAAAAGTAAAGTTTCAATATATCTACTACATAATAACATGCAAACATAACATATCCATGGTTTGCAGAAACATATGCTGCCAATATTTTGTCTGGCGTCTGGGTTGAATATTGATACTGAGGTATGTGGTCAAAAATATCATTAAGTATCATCAAATATCATTATTTGATTTTCTCAATATTGCCCAGCAATACAATGAATTCATGTTCATTTGTTTGGGATAACAATAAATCTAGTTGCATAACAGTGTCATTACGTGATCCAAAAAGAAGTGAGCGCCCTCACCCGTCCTTGTAGTTGATAACCATATCTACCAGTGTGCTCAGCGTTCTGGTGAGTTCAGGTGGGTTCGGAGGCAGTTTCTCAGCAGGTGGACGTCCTCGCTTCCTTTTGACTTTTTCACCAGTTTCCTGCGTGGCCTGCAGTTCTTTCTCTCCATGTTGTTCACTTTTACGTTTCTTCAGACTGATGTCCTCTTCCATCTCCTCCAGGGTACCGTTTGCTCCTGCCTCAGGCTGCGGGAAGAGGGAGCGACACCTAACAAACTTAAACAAACTTGTAGCACTGGGGTTAGGCGAATGAAACACTGTGGTATAAAAATATGTACCGTTTATACTGAAAGCCTGTGAGGCGCTTCCCTTGTTGTTCAGTTTATACCTCAGCATTACAAGGACAATAACAACTGGGGAATGGGAGGGAAAATGGAGAACTGTGACCGATTTCCATTCTAAACTCTTCCTTCCCATTTCTTGTAACTTTCATATTGACAGTTGGGATGCTCACAAACTACATGTTTTCGAACATTCATTTACCACTGAGAGAGAAACCTGAAGCACTTCAGACAGCAAGCTATAGAATCCAATCCCAAAACCCTAAAATTAAAGCACTCACAGTCTCCAGCTAATTAGCAGTACTGGCTGGAGTTTAAGCATTCAGAATTACAGAGTATGGTTTTGTATTCAAATGAAAGAGCGTTCATTTATTTATTACAAAAGCATATGAATTTGCATGGACTGAAGCGACCCAACTGCTGTGCTGTCTCTGCAAATTTAGGACAGATTATTTTATCTGGAGGCTTTGATGTCAGATGATTATCGAGGGGAGGCAGAGTTTTTTAAAATGCACAATGGATGCGAATACGTTTGACACATTTGGAGAAGCCATGTTATACCAAAGCACAGAGTCTAAAAATGCTAATAATGCAATAAATATTAACCCATATTTCCCTGGTTTTGCACAAAAAAGAGACAGAAACATAATTTTAGGTGCGCAGTGATCGAGAAAGGATGCCACTGCTGCATCCTGAGTTATTTTCGACCATTTCATCGCTCGTTTTCAAATATCTGCTGCAACCACTGTATTTCCCACAAAGGCAATTAGAGGCCAGAAACATGAGTATGCATGCAGCAAGAGCAGCTCCAGCTCCAGCAGCAGCAGCAGCAGCAGCAGCAGCAGCAGCAACCCGGCTGGAGAGGAGAGGGAGGAAATAGAGAAGGCATGCTGTCCAATCCGAACAGAATATTGATGCATCAATAGTACACACACTAGCATTCAAATCATATAATAAAGCATGCACTTGTGGAAATGTATTTCTCAAGGACAAAGATGAAAGCATGCTGAATGACTGTATATTGCACACAGTGGTCTGAGGAACAGGATGCAGAATTATTACTGAAAATAATTTCATCCAAGCCTAGAGAAAGAAAAGGACTGATGGTGGCAAAAAAGCAAACAAAACGCATGCCTGCACTCCCGAACCAAAAATACATGGCAGAGAATTGAGTTAGAGGAGACAACAACACTACAGAGGTAACAATAGAAATCCTGTTCATCATCGCTCGGCTCAAATGAAGGCTTTAAAAGCCCCGCTGCTCTCTCTAAGGGGCTGCAATCGTTCCAGCGGAATACAGGAGGGATAGAGGGTAATCCTCAAAGATGTATAACACAGCTGAGAGCTGCCTGATTGACTGTACATGTGTGAGTGGAAGGGTGTCAGTGTGTGCATGTGATGCTCCATGCCTGTGCTATCTCCTAACAAGCCAGCCTCTTTCCTGACTAATCTGGCAAAGATTCCCTCTCATCTGTTACAACACACACCTACACACCCCCTCTCTCCCCCCCGCTCTCAANCACATTTTATCCATCTCTTCCTCTCTTCCCATGCGATGTAGCCTGGCTGAATCCTGAGCCTGAGAAGAAAGACATGGAGGAGGATATTTACCTGAGTGCAGTCTGCAGGCTGGCTATCAGGATCGGCTGCAGCTGTGGGGGAGAGAATTAGCAAGCCAGCATAGCGGCGAGCTGCTAGTCTCTTCATCAGCTGATCACTCAGAAGCAGAGCCCAGAAGGGGGGAGAATAAAAGCGCTATGTTTTCATATACAAATCAATGGGCTGGGGGAAAATAGAAATGCCATACCCATCTCCTGGCTGCGGCTCTCCGAAGTCTTTTTCCTGACTCTGGAAGGCCCCGAGCTTGTCTCCCTCTGCATGTTTTTAATATCGACTGCTGCCAGACGGCTTTTTTTTTTCTCTTCCTACCCCGCTGTTAAAGTTATCGGGTCCATTTTTTTATTTTTTATTTTTTTTAAATGTTGCGTTGCATTTCAGAGGGAACGGGATGTCAACAACTGCAGGGATCTTAGAAACACGAGTCCAGCCTGCAGCAACACGGGACGTGCATATGTGGGCACTTCATACAGCGTGCACGTGTGTGCAAGCGCGCAATCGCCACGGGAGACGGGGGTCATGTCCCCGCCAATGTATAAATATGGAAACGTTGCTCCCCCCTCCTTCTCCAGTATTTATAATGACCAGACACGTCATCAGAAATAAATGTATTAGTTCCCCCCCATTGTTAAACCCACTCCAAGTTTCACTCAGTCACGTGTCTTTTGGAAACTCTGCCTGCAGTTGATTTGTTACCAAACTGTGTCGCAAACCGACCATCAACTCTAAAACATGCATGTGCGTCGAGGCGCAGACTGTCTCTGGCGCATGGTCCCAATAACTCCGTGTACTTTTGCTCAGTGTTTTAATGAACATCTGACATGTAGCTGATGATCAAAGAGAAACACAAAGCGTCTGGTCGTTATTACAAAAGGTGGACTTCGCGCCAGACGTGTGCGCATTTGGATACAAACAGCCAGACTGACCAGTCAGACAGTTGGTGACTTCCAGATTCCAGATTGCGTCAGATTATCTAAAGAGCCACACCGACCTACTGATTCTGTTGTGATGAGTATAGCCAAATAACCATAATTGACACACACACACACACACACACACACATATATATATATGTATCTATATATATATATATATATATATATATATATATATATATGTATATACACACACACACACACACACACACACACACATACACACCCTACTCGCTCCCCCAGTATTTCATGTCTAAGATTTCCTGCTTGTTTGTGTGCAGCCGCAGAATTCCAGCAGGGTGATTAATGCATTAATATGGACTCAGATTACACTTAATTTCTGTGCCAAGACAGCAACAGCAAGGAAAAATGTCTCTGTAACACTGAGCTGCTGAGCTGTAACAATTGCAGCAATAACAGTGGACTTTTTCTAGTTTGGGCTGATGTTCAAACACATCTGGTTTCTGTAAATCAATTAGGGGTTTCTTTCCCTCAACATAAGCTAGAAAACAGCACACAAAGTCAGAACTCACACCACAGGAAATTAAAGATAGACAAGAAAACAGGATAGAAATAAAAGATCCTGTTGCATGTTCTTCAAATGAGATCAAACTCACAATGAAGAGAGCCGCCCCTTTGTAGGATGCAGAGGCTTGTGTGGCTGGAATTCTGTAGAAGCAAGAGAAATCATGATACACATGAGTTGAACAGGCGGTCCACAGCCGTGCTGTCATACCAGGCAGCTAAGTCAGTCTTGTAGCAGCTGGCCAAGGCTATTTGTCATACTTAACTTTAGCAGAGTGTGTTTCTTACTCTTTAAGCCCTACAGGTCTTCATGCCGAAATAAAAACAGCTTTCAATTTAACTGTATTAAACATGTTGAACCTTTTTTTATATTAAAGCCCCTGAAAACGTGCTTTCACTTCTTAGGTATTTCTTTATAACTGAATAAGCTTCAAAGGTAAAGGGGGGGGGGGGATCACAACATTCGATTTTTTCCAACTGAGCTCCACCCATTTCAAACCAGTGAGAAGAGCACTGCCAAAAACAAACAGAAATCTCTCATGAGAAATAACCAAAACTGTTCCTGCACTGGCAGAAAATAGTGTTTTCTTGTAGGACAACATTGCTCATTGTAAGATCCTGCATGAAAAATTTTCAGAGCCTTTAAGTGACTCTGGCAATACATCTTATGGTGGCCACTTGCTGCAGTTGAGCAAGTTCATTGTAAATCTAAAGCTCACATTAAATGACTCTCTCTCACACTCTGTTGGTATGACTTCATTTACCAGTTGATAACACGTCAAAGATACAGCAAACATGATTTAATCAATAGAGATGAAGTCTGTAATGAACAATTAAAAGTCTAACTGAGATCACATTAAGTCATCTGCTTTTGCAGTAAAAATAATGTCAAAATCTTTTTTAAATGCATTATTATTTTACAAGGAAGAAAAGAAAGGTCTGGGGAAATATTAGCAATGCACTTCCAAACTTTTTTTCTTAAAGCAGAACACACAATATGTGATTTACAGAGCAGATACGTATGCTGGTGTGGACAAAAAAAAACCCATTTCATGTAAGCTGGACAACAATATACAGTAAGCTGTAATGGGATATGACAGGAGGATACATCATGTCTTTTATTATATGGAAGACATTTGTGTATTCATAACTTCATAACAAAAAAATGTACGCTTTTCTCTCATGCCTCCACGGTGAAATGAGAATCCAAAAAGGCAAACTTTCTTAATGAATTGAAGTAGAATGAATCTGCCTTTAACAACTCCCAAACTATAAGTCTCAGTTATCCAGTCGTAGGCTCAGCATTTAAAATACTTCTGAATAAACTGTCTTGCATATGGGCAAGAAGTGTGCCTGCGCAGCTTATGCGTAAGCGTTTTAAATCATAGGGTTTAAACACAAATGCTTATTTGGAAAGTACTGGTACCCTGGCTGGATAAATGAGACTTGGATTACACTGCACGAGTTGTGTGAATGTTTGTAGATTGATGTTTCTATATAGTTTTGCCATTGTTAAATGTGGACCCCTTTCACTCCAAGTCATCAAGAATTTTCTCAGTGTTGGGACTCTCCGTCTACCATAGAGGCACGCAAGGAACCCCCCCCCCCCCCCCCCCCCCCCCCCCCCCC